>NW_025804920.1:0-17295 GCF_021234035.1 Daphnia pulicaria | reverse complement strand
TAACGGGACTCGACGTAACTTAACTTCTGGGAGCTGACGAGACCAGGTGCGTTCTACGTGATATGGCCGTTGACATTCAAAAATGAAAATTTACCCTCCCAGTCCCAATGGATGAATAGAAAATCACTTCAAAGTGATAGAAATGTTTGTTCATTGAATTTGGACTCGTAACCATCGCGAATAAAAAAGCGCGATAAACTTTGAAAAACTCGCAATGAAATTTATCCAGAATCATTGAAATAGATGAATTGAACCTATCTCTAAGGCATTGAAATGTTTTATCTACGAATTTGGACTGGTAACCATCGCGATTAAAAAACGCAATAAACTTTGAAAAACTCTCAATGGAATTGATCCAGAATCATTCTTATAGATGAATTGAACCTATCTCTAAGGCATTGAAATTTTTTATCTACGAATTTGGACTGGTAACCATCGTGATTGAAAAAAAAATTCAAGAAATTTGTTATTGAAAACAAACTGTTCATCGCCAACGACATCCCGTATTCCCAAGCAGTCACCCTTCCAAGTACTAACGGGACTCGACGTAACTTAACTTCTGGGAGCTGACGAGACCAGGTGCGTTCTACGTGATATGGCCGTTGACATTCAAAAATGAAAATTTACCCTCCCAGTCCCAATGGATGAATAGAAAATCACTTCAAAATGATAGAAATGTTTGTTCATTGAATTTGGACTCGTAACCATCGCGAATAAAAAAGCGCGATAAACTTTGAAAAACTCGCAATGAAATTTATCCAGAATCATTCCTATAGATGAATTGAACCTATCTCTATGCCATTGATATTTTTGATCTACGAATTTGGACTGGTAACCATCGCGATTAAAAAACGCGATAAACTTTGAAAAACTCTCAATGGAATTGATCCAGAATCATTCTTATAGATGAATTGAACCTATCTCTAAGGCATTGAAATGTTTTATCTACGAATTTGGACTGGTTACCATCGTGATTGAAAAAAAATTTCAAGAAATTTGTTATTGAAAACAAACTATTCATCGCCAACGACATCCCGTATTCCCAAGCGGTCACCCTTCCAAGTACTAACGGGACTCGACGTAACTTAACTTCTGGGAGCTGACGAGACCAGGTGCGTTCTACGTGATATGGCCGTTGACATTCAAAAATGAAAAATTACCCTCCCAGTCCCAATGGATGAATAGAAAATCACTTCAAAGTGATAGAAATGTTTGTTCATTGAATTTGGACTCGTAAACATCGCGAATAAAAAAGCGCGATAAACTTTGAAAAACTCGCAATGAAATTTATCCAGAATCATTGAAATAGATGAATTGAACCTATCTCTAAGGCATTGAAATGTTTTATCTACGAATTTGGACTGGTAACCATCGCGATTAAAAAACGCGATAAACTTTGAAAAACTCTCAATGGAATTGATCCAGAATCATTCTTATAGATGAATTGAACCTATCTCTAAGGCATTGAAATTTTTTATCTACGAATTTGGACTGGTAACCATCGTGATTGAAAAAAAATTTCAAGAAATTTGTTATTGAAAACAAACTGTTCATCGCCAACGACATCCCGTATTCCCAAGCGGTCACCCTTCCAAGTACTAACGGGACTCGACGTAACTTAACTTCTGGGAGCTGACGAGACCAGGTGCGTTCTACGTGATATGGCCGTTGACATTGAAAAATGAAAATTTACCCTCCCAGTCCCAATGGATGAATAGAAAATCACTTCAAAGTGATAGAAATGTTTGTTCATTGAATTTGGACTCGTAACCATCGCGAATAAAAAAGCGCGATAAACTTTGAAAAACTCGCAATGAAATTTATCCAGAATCATTGAAATAGATGAATTGAACCTATCTCTAAGGCATTGAAATGTTTTATCTACGAATTTGGACTGGTAACCATCGCGATTAAAAAACGCAATAAACTTTGAAAAACTCTCAATGGAATTGATCCAGAATCATTCTTATAGATGAATTGAACCTATCTCTAAGGCATTGAAATTTTTTATCTACGAATTTGGACTGGTAACCATCGTGATTGAAAAAAAAATTCAAGAAATTTGTTATTGAAAACAAACTGTTCATCGCCAACGACATCCCGTATTCCCAAGCAGTCACCCTTCCAAGTACTAACGGGACTCGACGTAACTTAACTTCTGGGAGCTGACGAGACCAGGTGCGTTCTACGTGATATGGCCGTTGACATTCAAAAATGAAAATTTACCCTCCCAGTCCCAATGGATGAATAGAAAATCACTTCAAAATGATAGAAATGTTTGTTCATTGAATTTGGACTCGTAACCATCGCGAATAAAAAAGCGCGATAAACTTTGAAAAACTCGCAATGAAATTTATCCAGAATCATTCCTATAGATGAATTGAACCTATCTCTATGCCATTGATATTTTTGATCTACGAATTTGGACTGGTAACCATCGCGATTAAAAAACGCGATAAACTTTGAAAAACTCTCAATGGAATTGATCCAGAATCATTCTTATAGATGAATTGAACCTATCTCTAAGGCATTGAAATGTTTTATCTACGAATTTGGACTGGTTACCATCGTGATTGAAAAAAAATTTCAAGAAATTTGTTATTGAAAACAAACTATTCATCGCCAACGACATCCCGTATTCCCAAGCGGTCACCCTTCCAAGTACTAACGGGACTCGACGTAACTTAACTTCTGGGAGCTGACGAGACCAGGTGCGTTCTACGTGATATGGCCGTTGACATTCAAAAATGAAAATTTACCCTCCCAGTCCCAATGGATGAATAGAAAATCACTTCAAAGTGATAGAAATGTTTGTTCATTGAATTTGGACTCGTAACCATCGCGAATAAAAAAGCGCGATAAACTTTGAAAAACTCGCAATGAAATTTATCCAGAATCATTGAAATAGATGAATTGAACCTATCTCTAAGGCATTGAAATGTTTTATCTACGAATTTGGACTGGTAACCATCGCGATTAAAAAACGCGATAAACTTTGAAAAACTCTCAATGGAATTGATCCAGAATCATTCTTATAGATGAATTAAACCTATCTCTAAGGCATTGAAATTTTTTATCTACGAATTTGGACTGGTAACCATCGTGATTGAAAAAAAAATTCAAGAAATTTGTTATTGAAAACAAACTGTTCATCGCCAACGACATCCCGTATTCCCAAGCAGTCACCCTTCCAAGTACTAACGGGACTCGACGTAACTTAACTTCTGGGAGCTGACGAGACCAGGTGCGTTCTACGTGATATGGCCGTTGACATTCAAAAATGAAAATTTACCCTCCCAGTCCCAATGGATGAATAGAAAATCACTTCAAAATGATAGAAATGTTTGTTCATTGAATTTGGACTCGTAACCATCGCGAATAAAAAAGCGCGATAAACTTTGAAAAACTCGCAATGAAATTTATCCAGAATCATTCCTATAGATGAATTGAACCTATCTCTATGCCATTGATATTTTTGATCTACGAATTTGGACTGGTAACCATCGCGATTAAAAAACGCGATAAACTTTGAAAAACTCTCAATGGAATTGATCCAGAATCATTCTTATAGATGAATTGAACCTATCTCTAAGGCATTGAAATGTTTTATCTACGAATTTGGACTGGTTACCATCGTGATTGAAAAAAAATTTCAAGAAATTTGTTATTGAAAACAAACTATTCATCGCCAACGACATCCCGTATTCCCAAGCGGTCACCCTTCCAAGTACTAACGGGACTCGACGTAACTTAACTTCTGGGAGCTGACGAGACCAGGTGCGTTCTACGTGATATGGCCGTTGACATTCAAAAATGAAAATTTACCCTCCCAGTCCCAATGGATGAATAGAAAATCACTTCAAAGTGATAGAAATGTTTGTTCATTGAATTTGGACTCGTAACCATCGCGAATAAAAAAGCGCGATAAACTTTGAAAAACTCGCAATGAAATTTATCCAGAATCATTGAAATAGATGAATTGAACCTATCTCTAAGGCATTGAAATGTTTTATCTACGAATTTGGACTGGTAACCATCGCGATTAAAAAACGCGATAAACTTTGAAAAACTCTCAATGGAATTGATCCAGAATCATTCTTATAGATGAATTAAACCTATCTCTAAGGCATTGAAATTTTTTATCTACGAATTTGGACTGGTAACCATCGTGATTGAAAAAAAATTTCAAGAAATTTGTTATTGAAAACAAACTGTTCATCGCCAACGACATCCCGTATTCCCAAGCGGTCACCCTTCCAAGTATTAACGGGACTCGACGTAACTTAACTTCTGGGAGCTGACGAGACCAGGTGCGTTCTACGTGATATGGCCGTTGACATTCAAAAATGAAAATTTACCCTCCCAGTCCCAATGGATGAATAGAAAATCACTTCAAAGTGATAGAAATGTTTGTTCATTGAATTTGGACTCGTAACCATCGCGAATAAAAAAGCGCGATAAACTTTGAAAAACTCGCAATGAAATTTATCCAGAATCATTCAAATAGATGAATTGAACCTATCTCTATGCCATTGATATTTTTGATATACGAATTTGGACTGGTAACCATCGCGATTAAAAAACGCGATAAACTTTGAAAAACTCTCAATGGAATTGATCCAGAATTATTCTTATAGATGAATTGAACCTATCTCTAAGGCATTGAAATTTTTTATCTACGAATTTGGACTGGTAACCATCGTGATTGAAAAAAAAATTTCAAGAAATTTGTTATTGAAAACAAACTATTCATCGCCAACGACATCCCGTATTCCCAAGCGGTCACCCTTCCAAGTATTAACGGGACTCGACGTAACTTAACTTCTGGGAGCTGACGAGACCAGGTGCGTTCTACGTGATATGGCCGTTGACATTCAAAAATGAAAAATTACCCTCCCAGTCCCAATGGATGAATAGAAAATCACTTCAAAGTGATAGAAATGTTTGTTCATTGAATTTGGACTCGTAACCATCGCGAATAAAAAAGCGCGATAAACTTTGAAAAACTCGCAATGAAATTTATCCAGAATCATTCAAATAGATGAATTGAACCTATCTCTATGCCATTGATATTTTTGATATACGAATTTGGACTGGTAACCATCGCGATTAAAAAACGCGATAAACTTTGAAAAACTCTCAATGGAATTGATCCAGAATCATTCTTATAGATGAATTTAACCTATCTCTATGCCATTGATATTTTTGATCTACGAATTTGGACTGGTAACCATCGCGATTAAAAAACGCGATAAACTTTGAAAAACTCTCAATGGAATTGATCCAGAATCATTCTTATAGATGAATTGAACCTATCTCTAAGGCATTGAAATGTTTTATCTACGAATTTGGACTGGTTACCATCGTGATTGAAAAAAAATTTCAAGAAATTTGTTATTGAAAACAAACTATTCATCGCCAACGACATCCCGTATTCCCAAGCGGTCACCCTTCCAAGTACTAACGGGACTCGACGTAACTTAACTTCTGGGAGCTGACGAGACCAGGTGCGTTCTACGTGATATGGCCGTTGACATTCAAAAATGAAAATTTACCCTCCCAGTCCCAATGGATGAATAGAAAATCACTTCAAAGTGATAGAAATGTTTGTTCATTGAATTTGGACTCGTAACCATCGCGAATAAAAAAGCGCGATAAACTTTGAAAAACTCGCAATGAAATTTATCCAGAATCATTCCTATAGATGAATTGAACCTATCTCTATGCCATTGATATTTTTGATCTACGAATTTGGACTGGTAACCATCGCGATTAAAAAACGCGATAAACTTTGAAAAACTCTCAATGGAATTGATCCAGAATCATTCTTATAGATGAATTGAACCTATCTCTAAGGCATTGAAATGTTTTATCTACGAATTTGGACTGGTTACCATCGTGATTGAAAAAAAATTTCAAGAAATTTGTTATTGAAAACAAACTATTCATCGCCAACGACATCCCGTATTCCCAAGCGGTCATCCTTCCAAGTACTAACGGGACTCGACGTAACTTAACTTCTGGGAGCTGACGAGACCAGGTGCGTTCTACGTGATATGGCCGTTGACATTCAAAAATGAAAAATTACCCTCCCAGTCCCAATGGATGAATAGAAAATCACTTCAAAGTGATAGAAATGTTTGTTCATTGAATTTGGACTCGTAACCATCGCGAATAAAAAAGCGCGATAAACTTTGAAAAACTCGCAATGAAATTTATCCAGAATCATTGAAATAGATGAATTGAACCTATCTCTAAGGCATTGAAATGTTTTATCTACGAATTTGGACTGGTAACCATCGCGATTAAAAAACGCGATAAACTTTGAAAAACTCTCAATGGAATTGATCCAGAATCATTCTTATAGATGAATTGAACCTATCTCTAAGGCATTGAAATTTTTTATCTACGAATTTGGACTGGTAACCATCGTGATTGAAAAAAAATTTCAAGAAATTTGTTATTGAAAACAAACTGTTCATCGCCAACGACATCCCGTATTCCCAAGCGGTCACCCTTCCAAGTACTAACGGGACTCGACGTAACTTAACTTCTGGGAGCTGACGAGACCAGGTGCGTTCTACGTGATATGGCCGTTGACATTGAAAAATGAAAATTTACCCTCCCAGTCCCAATGGATGAATAGAAAATCACTTCAAAGTGATAGAAATGTTTGTTCATTGAATTTGGACTCGTAACCATCGCGAATAAAAAAGCGCGATAAACTTTGAAAAACTCGCAATGAAATTTATCCAGAATCATTGAAATAGATGAATTGAACCTATCTCTAAGGCATTGAAATGTTTTATCTACGAATTTGGACTGGTAACCATCGCGATTAAAAAACGCAATAAACTTTGAAAAACTCTCAATGGAATTGATCCAGAATCATTCTTATAGATGAATTGAACCTATCTCTAAGGCATTGAAATTTTTTATCTACGAATTTGGACTGGTAACCATCGTGATTGAAAAAAAAATTCAAGAAATTTGTTATTGAAAACAAACTGTTCATCGCCAACGACATCCCGTATTCCCAAGCAGTCACCCTTCCAAGTACTAACGGGACTCGACGTAACTTAACTTCTGGGAGCTGACGAGACCAGGTGCGTTCTACGTGATATGGCCGTTGACATTCAAAAATGAAAATTTACCCTCCCAGTCCCAATGGATGAATAGAAAATCACTTCAAAATGATAGAAATGTTTGTTCATTGAATTTGGACTCGTAACCATCGCGAATAAAAAAGCGCGATAAACTTTGAAAAACTCGCAATGAAATTTATCCAGAATCATTCCTATAGATGAATTGAACCTATCTCTATGCCATTGATATTTTTGATCTACGAATTTGGACTGGTAACCATCGCGATTAAAAAACGCGATAAACTTTGAAAAACTCTCAATGGAATTGATCCAGAATCATTCTTATAGATGAATTGAACCTATCTCTAAGGCATTGAAATGTTTTATCTACGAATTTGGACTGGTTACCATCGTGATTGAAAAAAAATTTCAAGAAATTTGTTATTGAAAACAAACTATTCATCGCCAACGACATCCCGTATTCCCAAGCGGTCACCCTTCCAAGTACTAACGGGACTCGACGTAACTTAACTTCTGGGAGCTGACGAGACCAGGTGCGTTCTACGTGATATGGCCGTTGACATTCAAAAATGAAAATTTACCCTCCCAGTCCCAATGGATGAATAGAAAATCACTTCAAAGTGATAGAAATGTTTGTTCATTGAATTTGGACTCGTAACCATCGCGAATAAAAAAGCGCGATAAACTTTGAAAAACTCGCAATGAAATTTATCCAGAATCATTGAAATAGATGAATTGAACCTATCTCTAAGGCATTGAAATGTTTTATCTACGAATTTGGACTGGTAACCATCGCGATTAAAAAACGCGATAAACTTTGAAAAACTCTCAATGGAATTGATCCAGAATCATTCTTATAGATGAATTAAACCTATCTCTAAGGCATTGAAATTTTTTATCTACGAATTTGGACTGGTAACCATCGTGATTGAAAAAAAATTTCAAGAAATTTGTTATTGAAAACAAACTGTTCATCGCCAACGACATCCCGTATTCCCAAGCGGTCACCCTTCCAAGTATTAACGGGACTCGACGTAACTTAACTTCTGGGAGCTGACGAGACCAGGTGCGTTCTACGTGATATGGCCGTTGACATTCAAAAATGAAAATTTACCCTCCCAGTCCCAATGGATGAATAGAAAATCACTTCAAAGTGATAGAAATGTTTGTTCATTGAATTTGGACTCGTAACCATCGCGAATAAAAAAGCGCGATAAACTTTGAAAAACTCGCAATGAAATTTATCCAGAATCATTCAAATAGATGAATTGAACCTATCTCTATGCCATTGATATTTTTGATATACGAATTTGGACTGGTAACCATCGCGATTAAAAAACGCGATAAACTTTGAAAAACTCTCAATGGAATTGATCCAGAATTATTCTTATAGATGAATTGAACCTATCTCTAAGGCATTGAAATTTTTTATCTACGAATTTGGACTGGTAACCATCGTGATTGAAAAAAAAATTTCAAGAAATTTGTTATTGAAAACAAACTATTCATCGCCAACGACATCCCGTATTCCCAAGCGGTCACCCTTCCAAGTATTAACGGGACTCGACGTAACTTAACTTCTGGGAGCTGACGAGACCAGGTGCGTTCTACGTGATATGGCCGTTGACATTCAAAAATGAAAAATTACCCTCCCAGTCCCAATGGATGAATAGAAAATCACTTCAAAGTGATAGAAATGTTTGTTCATTGAATTTGGACTCGTAACCATCGCGAATAAAAAAGCGCGATAAACTTTGAAAAACTCGCAATGAAATTTATCCAGAATCATTCAAATAGATGAATTGAACCTATCTCTATGCCATTGATATTTTTGATATACGAATTTGGACTGGTAACCATCGCGATTAAAAAACGCGATAAACTTTGAAAAACTCTCAATGGAATTGATCCAGAATCATTCTTATAGATGAATTTAACCTATCTCTATGCCATTGATATTTTTGATCTACGAATTTGGACTGGTAACCATCGCGATTAAAAAACGCGATAAACTTTGAAAAACTCTCAATGGAATTGATCCAGAATCATTCTTATAGATGAATTGAACCTATCTCTAAGGCATTGAAATGTTTTATCTACGAATTTGGACTGGTTACCATCGTGATTGAAAAAAAATTTCAAGAAATTTGTTATTGAAAACAAACTATTCATCGCCAACGACATCCCGTATTCCCAAGCGGTCATCCTTCCAAGTACTAACGGGACTCGACGTAACTTAACTTCTGGGAGCTGACGAGACCAGGTGCGTTCTACGTGATATGGCCGTTGACATTCAAAAATGAAAAATTACCCTCCCAGTCCCAATGGATGAATAGAAAATCACTTCAAAGTGATAGAAATGTTTGTTCATTGAATTTGGACTCGTAACCATCGCGAATAAAAAAGCGCGATAAACTTTGAAAAACTCGCAATGAAATTTATCCAGAATCATTGAAATAGATGAATTGAACCTATCTCTAAGGCATTGAAATGTTTTATCTACGAATTTGGACTGGTAACCATCGCGATTAAAAAACGCGATAAACTTTGAAAAACTCTCAATGGAATTGATCCAGAATCATTCTTATAGATGAATTGAACCTATCTCTAAGGCATTGAAATTTTTTATCTACGAATTTGGACTGGTAACCATCGTGATTGAAAAAAAATTTCAAGAAATTTGTTATTGAAAACAAACTGTTCATCGCCAACGACATCCCGTATTCCCAAGCAGTCACCCTTCCAAGTACTAACGGGACTCGACGTAACTTAACTTCTGGGAGCTGACGAGACCAGGTGCGTTCTACGTGATATGGCCGTTGACATTCAAAAATGAAAATTTACCCTCCCAGTCCCAATGGATGAATAGAAAATCACTTCAAAGTGATAGAAATGTTTGTTCATTGAATTTGGACTCGTAACCATCGCGAATAAAAAAGCGCGATAAACTTTGAAAAACTCGCAATGAAATTTATCCAGAATCATTCCTATAGATGAATTGAACCTATCTCTATGCCATTGATATTTTTGATCTACGAATTTGGACTGGTAACCATCGCGATTAAAAAACGCGATAAACTTTGAAAAACTCTCAATGGAATTGATCCAGAATCATTCTTATAGATGAATTGAACCTATCTCTAAGGCATTGAAATGTTTTATCTACGAATTTGGACTGGTTACCATCGTGATTGAAAAAAAATTTCAAGAAATTTGTTATTGAAAACAAACTATTCATCGCCAACGACATCCCGTATTCCCAAGCGGTCACCCTTCCAAGTACTAACGGGACTCGACGTAACTTAACTTCTGGGAGCTGACGAGACCAGGTGCGTTCTACGTGATATGGCCGTTGACATTCAAAAATGAAAAATTACCCTCCCAGTCCCAATGGATGAATAGAAAATCACTTCAAAGTGATAGAAATGTTTGTTCATTGAATTTGGACTCGTAACCATCGCGAATAAAAAAGCGCGATAAACTTTGAAAAACTCGCAATGAAATTTATCCAGAATCATTGAAATAGATGAATTGAACCTATCTCTAAGGCATTGAAATGTTTTATCTACGAATTTGGACTGGTAACCATCGCGATTAAAAAACGCGATAAACTTTGAAAAACTCTCAATGGAATTGATCCAGAATCATTCTTATAGATGAATTGAACCTATCTCTAAGGCATTGAAATTTTTTATCTACGAATTTGGACTGGTAACCATCGTGATTGAAAAAAAATTTCAAGAAATTTGTTATTGAAAACAAACTGTTCATCGCCAACGACATCCCGTATTCCCAAGCGGTCACCCTTCCAAGTATTAACGGGACTCGACGTAACTTAACTTCTGGGAGCTGACGAGACCAGGTGCGTTCTACGTGATATGGCCGTTGACATTCAAAAATGAAAATTTACCCTCCCAGTCCCAATGGATGAATAGAAAATCACTTCAAAGTGATAGAAATGTTTGTTCATTGAATTTGGACTCGTAACCATCGCGAATAAAAAAGCGCGATAAACTTTGAAAAACTCGCAATGAAATTTATCCAGAATCATTCAAATAGATGAATTGAACCTATCTCTATGCCATTGATATTTTTGATATACGAATTTGGACTGGTAACCATCGCGATTAAAAAACGCGATAAACTTTGAAAAACTCTCAATGGAATTGATCCAGAATTATTCTTATAGATGAATTGAACCTATCTCTAAGGCATTGAAATTTTTTATCTACGAATTTGGACTGGTAACCATCGTGATTGAAAAAAAAATTTCAAGAAATTTGTTATTGAAAACAAACTATTCATCGCCAACGACATCCCGTATTCCCAAGCGGTCACCCTTCCAAGTATTAACGGGACTCGACGTAACTTAACTTCTGGGAGCTGACGAGACCAGGTGCGTTCTACGTGATATGGCCGTTGACATTCAAAAATGAAAAATTACCCTCCCAGTCCCAATGGATGAATAGAAAATCACTTCAAAGTGATAGAAATGTTTGTTCATTGAATTTGGACTCGTAACCATCGCGAATAAAAAAGCGCGATAAACTTTGAAAAACTCGCAATGAAATTTATCCAGAATCATTCAAATAGATGAATTGAACCTATCTCTATGCCATTGATATTTTTGATATACGAATTTGGACTGGTAACCATCGCGATTAAAAAACGCGATAAACTTTGAAAAACTCTCAATGGAATTGATCCAGAATCATTCTTATAGATGAATTTAACCTATCTCTAAGGCATTGAAATTTTTTATCTACGAATTTGGACTGGTAACCATCGTGATTGAAAAAAAAATTTCAAGAAATTTGTTATTGAAAACAAACTATTCATCGCCAACGACATCCCGTATTCCCAAGCGGTCACCCTTCCAAGTATTAACGGGACTCGACGTAACTTAACTTCTGGGAGCTGACGAGACCAGGTGCGTTCTACGTGATATGGCCGTTGACATTCAAAAATGAAAAATTACCCTCCCAGTCCCAATGGATGAATAGAAAATCACTTCAAAGTGATAGAAATGTTTGTTCATTGAATTTGGACTCGTAACCATCGCGAATAAAAAAGCGCGATAAACTTTGAAAAACTCGCAATGAAATTTATCCAGAATCATTCAAATAGATGAATTGAACCTATCTCTATGCCATTGATATTTTTGATATACGAATTTGGACTGGTAACCATCGCGATTAAAAAACGCGATAAACTTTGAAAAACTCTCAATGGAATTGATCCAGAATCATTCTTATAGATGAATTTAACCTATCTCTAAGGCATTGAAATTTTTTATCTACGAATTTGGACTGGTAACCATCGTGATTGAAAAAAAAATTTCAAGAAATTTGTTATTGAAAACAAACTATTCATCGCCAACGACATCCCGTATTCCCAAGCGGTCACCCTTCCAAGTACTAACGGGACTCGACGTAACTTAACTTCTGGGAGCTGACGAGACCAGGTGCGTTCTACGTGATATGGCCGTTGACATTCAAAAATGAAAAATTACCCTCCCAGTCCCAATGGATGAATAGAAAATCACTTCAAAGTGATAGAAATGTTTGTTCATTGAATTTGGACTCGTAACCATCGCGAATAAAAAAGCGCGATAAACTTTGAAAAACTCGCAATGAAATTTATCCAGAATCATTCAAATAGATGAATTGAACCTATCTCTATGCCATTGATATTTTTGATATACGAATTTGGACTGGTAACCATCGCGATTAAAAAACGCGATAAACTTTGAAAAACTCTCAATGGAATTGATCCAGAATTATTCTTATAGATGAATTGAACCTATCTCTAAGGCATTGAAATTTTTTATCTACGAATTTGGACTGGTAACCATCGTGATTGAAAAAAAAATTTCAAGAAATTTGTTATTGAAAACAAACTATTCATCGCCAACGACATCCCGTATTCCCAAGCGGTCACCCTTCCAAGTATTAACGGGACTCGACGTAACTTAACTTCTGGGAGCTGACGAGACCAGGTGCGTTCTACGTGATATGGCCGTTGACATTCAAAAATGAAAAATTACCCTCCCAGTCCCAATGGATGAATAGAAAATCACTTCAAAGTGATAGAAATGTTTGTTCATTGAATTTGGACTCGTAACCATCGCGAATAAAAAAGCGCGATAAACTTTGAAAAACTCGCAATGAAATTTATCCAGAATCATTCAAATAGATGAATTGAACCTATCTCTATGCCATTGATATTTTTGATATACGAATTTGGACTGGTAACCATCGCGATTAAAAAACGCGATAAACTTTGAAAAACTCTCAATGGAATTGATCCAGAATCATTCTTATAGATGAATTTAACCTATCTCTAAGGCATTGAAATTTTTTATCTACGAATTTGGACTGGTAACCATCGTGATTGAAAAAAAAATTTCAAGAAATTTGTTATTGAAAACAAACTATTCATCGCCAACGACATCCCGTATTCCCAAGCGGTCACCCTTCCAAGTATTAACGGGACTCGACGTAACTTAACTTCTGGGAGCTGACGAGACCAGGTGCGTTCTACGTGATATGGCCGTTGACATTCAAAAATGAAAAATTACCCTCCCAGTCCCAATGGATGAATAGAAAATCACTTCAAAGTGATAGAAATGTTTGTTCATTGAATTTGGACTCGTAACCATCGCGAATAAAAAAGCGCGATAAACTTTGAAAAACTCGCAATGAAATTTATCCAGAATCATTCAAATAGATGAATTGAACCTATCTCTATGCCATTGATATTTTTGATATACGAATTTGGACTGGTAACCATCGCGATTAAAAAACGCGATAAACTTTGAAAAACTCTCAATGGAATTGATCCAGAATCATTCTTATAGATGAATTGAACCTATCTCTAAGGCATTGAAATTTTTTATCTACGAATTTGGACTGGTAACCATCGTGATTGAAAAAAAAATTTCAAGAAATTTGTTATTGAAAACAAACTATTCATCGCCAACGACATCCCGTATTCCCAAGCGGTCACCCTTCCAAGTATTAACGGGACTCGACGTAACTTAACTTCTGGGAGCTGACGAGACCAGGTGCGTTCCACGTGATATGGCCGTTGACATTCAAAAATGAAAAATTACCCTCCCAGTCCCAATGGATGAATAGAAAATCACTTCAAAGTGATAGAAATGTTTGTTCATTGAATTTGGACTCGTAACCATCGCGAATAAAAAAGCGCGATAAACTTTGAAAAACTCGCAATGAAATTTATCCAGAATCATTCAAATAGATGAATTGAACCTATCTCTATGCCATTGATATTTTTGATATACGAATTTGGACTGGTAACCATCGCGATTAAAAAACGCGATAAACTTTGAAAAACTCTCAATGGAATTGATCCAGAATCATTCTTATAGATGAATTTAACCTATCTCTAAGGCATTGAAATTTTTTATCTACGAATTTGGACTGGTAACCATCGTGATTGAAAAAAAAATTTCAAGAAATTTGTTATTGAAAACAAACTATTCATCGCCAACGACATCCCGTATTCCCAAGCGGTCACCCTTCCAAGTACTAACGGGACTCGACGTAACTTAACTTCTGGGAGCTGACGAGACCAGGTGCGTTCTACGTGATATGGCCGTTGACATTCAAAAATGAAAAATTACCCTCCCAGTCCCAATGGATGAATAGAAAATCACTTCAAAGTGATAGAAATGTTTGTTCATTGAATTTGGACTCGTAACCATCGCGAATAAAAAAGCGCGATAAACTTTGAAAAACTCGCAATGAAATTTATCCAGAATCATTGAAATAGATGAATTGAACCTATCTCTAAGGCATTGAAATGTTTTATCTACGAATTTGGACTGGTAACCATCGCGATTAAAAAACGCGATAAACTTTGAAAAACTCTCAATGGAATTGATCCAGAATCATTCTTATAGATGAATTGAACCTATCTCTAAGGCATTGAAATTTTTTATCTACGAATTTGGACTGGTAACCATCGTGATTGAAAAAAAATTTCAAGAAATTTGTTATTGAAAACAAACTGTTCATCGCCAACGACATCCCGTATTCCCAAGCGGTCACCCTTCCAAGTACTAACGGGACTCGACGTAACTTAACTTCTGGGAGCTGACGAGACCAGGTGCGTTCTACGTGATATGGCCGTTGACATTCAAAAATGAAAATTTACCCTCCCAGTCCCAATGGATGAATAGAAAATCACTTCAAAGTGATAGAAATGTTTGTTCATTGAATTTGGACTCGTAACCATCGCGAATAAAAAAGCGCGATAAACTTTGAAAAACTCGCAATGAAATTTATCCAGAATCATTGAAATAGATGAATTGAACCTATCTCTAAGGCATTGAAATGTTTTATCTACGAATTTGGACTGGTAACCATCGCGATTAAAAAACGCGATAAACTTTGAAAAACTCTCAATGGAATTGATCCAGAATCATTCTTATAGATGAATTTAACCTATCTCTAAGGCATTGAAATTTTTTATCTACGAATTTGGACTGGTAACCATCGTGATTGAAAAAAAAATTTCAAGAAATTTGTTATTGAAAACAAACTATTCATCGCCAACGACATCCCGTATTCCCAAGCGGTCACCCTTCCAAGTATTAACGGGACTCGACGTATCTTAACTTCTGGGAGCTGACGAGACCCAGGTGCGTTCTACGTGATATGGCCGTTGACATTCAAAAATGAAAAATTACCCTCCCAGTCCCAATGGATGAATAGAAAATCACTTCAAAGTGATAGAAATGTTTGTTCATTGAATTTGGACTCGTAACCATCGCGAATAAAAAAGCGCGATAAACTTTGAAAAACTCGCAATGAAATTTATCCAGAATCATTCAAATAGATGAATTGAACCTATCTCTATGCCATTGATATTTTTGATATACGAATTTGGACTGGTAACCATCGCGATTAAAAAACGCGATAAACTTTGAAAAACTCTCAATGGAATTGATCCAGAATTATTCTTATAGATGAATTGAACCTATCTCTAAGGCATTGAAATTTTTTATCTACGAATTTGGACTGGTAACCATCGTGATTGAAAAAAAAAATTTCAAGAAATTTGTTATTGAAAACAAACTATTCATCGCCAACGACATCCCGTATTCCCAAGCGGTCACCCTTCCAAGTATTAACGGGACTCGACGTAACTTAACTTCTGGGAGCTGACGAGACCAGGTGCGTTCTACGTGATATGGCCGTTGACATTCAAAAATGAAAAATTACCCTCCCAGTCCCAATGGATGAATAGAAAATCACTTCAAAGTGATAGAAATGTTTGTTCATTGAATTTGGACTCGTAACCATCGCGAATAAAAAAGCGCGATAAACTTTGAAAAACTCGCAATGAAATTTATCCAGAATCATTCAAATAGATGAATTGAACCTATCTCTATGCCATTGATATTTTTGATATACGAATTTGGACTGGTAACCATCGCGATTAAAAAACGCGATAAACTTTGAAAAACTCTCAATGGAATTGATCCAGAATCATTCTTATAGATGAATTGAACCTATCTCTAAGGCATTGAAATTTTTTATCTACGAATTTGGACTGGTAACCATCGTGATTGAAAAAAAAATTTCAAGAAATTTGTTATTGAAAACAAACTATTCATCGCCAACGACATCCCGTATTCCCAAGCGGTCACCCTTCCAAGTATTAACGGGACTCGACGTAACTTAACTTCTGGGAGCTGACGAGACCAGGTGCGTTCCACGTGATATGGCCGTTGACATTCAAAAATGAAAAATTACCCTCCCAGTCCCAATGGATGAATAGAAAATCACTTCAAAGTGATAGAAATGTTTGTTCATTGAATTTGGACTCGTAACCATCGCGAATAAAAAAGCGCGATAAACTTTGAAAAACTCGCAATGAAATTTATCCAGAATCATTCAAATAGATGAATTGAACCTATCTCTATGCCATTGATATTTTTGATATACGAATTTGGACTGGTAACCATCGCGATTAAAAAACGCGATAAACTTTGAAAAACTCTCAATGGAATTGCATCCAGAATCATTCTATAGATGAATTGAACCTATCCCTGTGTCATTGAAATTTTTGATCTACGAATTTGGACTGGTAACCATCGTGATTGAAAAAAAATTTCAAGAAATTTGTTATTGAAAACAAACTATTCATCGCCAACGAC
>NW_025804919.1:7500-14335 GCF_021234035.1 Daphnia pulicaria | reverse complement strand
AGTGACCCGCGCCTACTAGGGATTCCTGGTTCATGGGGATCATTGCAGTCCCCAATCCCAACCACGAAGGAGGTTCAGCGGTTACCCGGTCCTTTCGGACAGGGAGAGTGAAACACGCTGATTCCTTCAGTGTAGCGCGCGTGCGGCCCAGGACATCTAAGGGCATCACAGACCTGTTATTGCTCACTGTCACGCGGCTGGACGCCGCTTGTCCCTCTAAGAAGACTGCGTGACGGACGCGAGAGCAGAAGGTATCGCCGGGGATGACGACGACCGAATAACAATAGAGCCAGCCCCCGCGAGACATTCCCGACAAAGCCCCGCCATACCTCATCCGCCAGGCAACCAACCCGTGAAGGCCGTACACCCGACGAACAGAGCACAACGAAACCAAGCCGAGAGATTGCCTCACTAAAGGAACCAGTCCCACCGAGACCCGAATCGCCGCCACCTGATCCCGACGCCTCCGTACTCCCTTCGGTTTCAATTGATAAAACCCGTCACCTATTTAGCAGGCTAGAGTCTCGTTCGTTATCGGAATTAACCAGACAAATCGCTCCACCAACTAAGAACGGCCATGCACCACCACCCACCGAATCAAGAAAGAGCTCTCAATCTGTCAATCCTTCCAGTGTCCGGGCCTGGTGAGGTTTCCCGTGTTGAGTCAAATTAAGCCGCAGGCTCCACTCCTGGTGGTGCCCTTCCGTCAATTCCTTTAAGTTTCAGCTTTGCAACCATACTTCCCCCGGAACCCAAAGACTTTGGTTTCCCGGAAGCTGCCCGTCGAGTCATTGGAGTAACTCCGACGGATTGCTGGTTGGCATCGTTTATGGTTAGAACTAGGGCGGTATCTGATCGCCTTCGAACCTCTAACTTTCGTTCTTGATCAAGGAAAACATTCTTGGCAAATGCCTTCGCTGTTGTTCGTCTTGCGGCGGTCCAAGAATTTCACCTCTGTCGCCGCAGTACGAATGCCCCCGTCCGTCTCTATTGACCATTACCTCGGGTCCAAAAGTAAAAGACCAGCAAAATCGGACCGAGGTCCTATTCCATCATTCCATGCTGCGATATTCAGGCGTTGGGATACACCTGCTTTGAGCACTCTAATTTGTTCAAAGTAAACGTTGCCGGCCGCCCGAGACACCCGGTGAAGGGCACCCCGAACGATTGACTGGGTGGAGCGAATCGAGTCAACTACGACCAAAATTTAAAAAAGAACCCGAAAGAACTTTCCAACTCTGGCCGCAGATACAACAACGACGCACCGACCACCACTCCGGCGATGTTGTCCGACCGTGAAGAGAGTCGGGCTTTGACACCCGGGCTCCCAGAGCGTGAAACGCAACACCCTTGATTCAGAGCGGCGCCGCCCGGCCGAAGACAGACATCCGACTACGAGCTTTTTAACCGCAACAACTTTAATATACGCTATTGGAGCTGGAGTTACCGCGGCTGCTGGCACCAGACTTGCCCTCCAATGGTTCCTCGTTAAAGGATTTAAAGTGTACTCATTCCAATCACGGGGCCTCGGAAGAGTCCCGTATCGTTATTTTTCGTCACTACCTCCCCGTGCCGGGAGTGGGTAATTTGCGCGCCTGCTGCCTTCCTTGGATGTGGTAGCCGTTTCTCAGGCTCCCTCTCCGGAATCGAACCCCGATTCCCCGTTACCCGTTGCAACCATGGTAGGCGCGTAACCTACCATCGACAGTTGATAAGGCAGACATTTGAAAGATACGTCGCCGGCGCGAAGGCCGTGCGATCGGCGTGAAGTTATCCAGAGTCACCAAAATTGGTACGGTGCGCGAGCCCGAAAGCCCGGCCCCGACTGGTTTTGATCTAATAAAAGCACCTCTTCTGCGAGCCCGAAAGCCCGCAGTCGAGGCTCGAGTGCATGTATTAGCTCTAGAATTACCACAGTTATCCAAGTAGGATGGAGTGGATCTAAGGAACCATAACTGATTTATTGAGCCATTCGCGGTTTCGCCGTCTAGCGGCTTGTACTTAGACATGCATGGCTTAATCTTTGAGACAAGCATATGCTACTGGCAGGATCAACCAGGTATTTCGTGTATGTTTGTTTGATATGCATCCGGCGAGTTGCGGGTTTTTATTTCGCCCACGCATCACCAAACACACACCAAATCAACACGTTTTTCGTTTTTTTTCTTTTTCTTCGGAAACTAAAATTTTTGATCGCAACGCCTGGCGTGTCACAGCGAGTCCCAGTGAAGAGAAACACCGATCCGATCCGTTTGTTGGATTTTTTTCATTTCAATTTCCAAAGTCAAAGACCATTCAACGGTCTATGAGCCCAAAGTGAATCGGATTCATTCGACCGGTCTTGATATATTCATCAACTTTTTTTCCCGTATTACGGTTTTCGACGGTCATATGTGGCGTGCTGTATGCTCATAAGTCAAGCCTGCTTTACTAAGCTGACAAGCATACATCTTTTAAATTTTTGTGGGCTCAGAGTTTTATTTTTATTTTTCCACCGCCGAGGCACACTCTCGCATCACCCCGCACGACACACACACACACACACACCTCACCGCTCAACGGTCACACGAGGCAGAATTTTCCGCAAAGACTTTCGAAGAGAAAGAGAAAACTCGGAACAACCGCGGTCAGAGGCCAGCATAGAGGCATCGTATAGAAAGTCATGGGCGGAAAAAAACAAATCATTTCAAGTCGAGACAAGCAACCAGACTACCCCTATAAAAGTGCGCAATTCTTTAAGAGTTCACCGAAGAATGACCGAGATCAAGTATGCACGAAACGAACATATTCCAAGGGCAGCTGAATAAGCGATTCTGCGCCGAAGCGCGAGAAAAGCAAGCGGTACACCGATGGGGATCGTTTTTTTTATCGTGTTAGATTCGTTGTTGTCAAGCAAGGATTCTCAAAATGTTTTTTGCATTGCACCCAAGTTTCGTACTGATTACTTGTCGCAGACCGGTGACTGTCAAAAAAAAATTTTTTACGTTTTTTCTTGAGAGGTCACTGCCTACACACAACTCCGGGCGGGCCGTACACTCACAGCCGTTTGAATTCTCCCTTCGTGTGTCATGGCCATAACTGAGCGTACATCTTACCGGGCGCCGAGTTGATCTGGCTTGTTCGATGAACGTTCGGGATACGTACAATCGATATAGCTCCAACCGTAACTCGTTTGTAATTACGCCGGCCATACTCAGCGGGCGCTCAGCTCAGCTCTCGATATCTTCCGTCGAAGGGAAGTTCGTAGTAAAAGAGAGTCAGAGTCGACGCCACATTTTGCGGTCCTCGCATCTCATCCGATTTTTGAATTTTATAGATTTGCCATCACTTCCACCCAATTCTCTCGTATATTTCAATCTCTTGACTTTGTCCGACCGGGCCGTCTTCGCCCCCCTTCAACTCCGTCCATCTCCACTTCTGTGTTCCACACAACGAGCTTCCGTCAAACGGCAAAATGTGAAATATGCGCACGCCGCACGAAATAATTTGAAAGCGTTCTGTTTGGTGGCTTTTTTATTTTTTATCTCTCGGCTCACACACACACACACACATTTCCGCCTGAACGGTAATTTTTTTTTGATACGGTGTCAAAAAGTGAAAAGACGCGCACCATTTTCTTTTCTCTTCCGTATCGTCGCTGACGGTAAACGCTGATGGTTATGATGCCGTAAGTTTGGAAGAAAGAATCTTTCCCGTCTTGTCTTGTTACGGTAAAATAACAAAGAACAAGCGTCCGATTTCTCTCACAGACGGCCACAGACAAACCACACGTGCCGAAGAAACGAAACGTCCGAAACCAAAAAAATGTTTGACGCGCGCACCTCTTCTGAACTTTTCGACCAAGAGTCGTTGGATCGAGTGACGAGCTTCTCAGCTGTCGCACCAATCGGTGAAGCGGGCGTTTGAATTCCCGTCCACATCGCGGTTCGGATATATTTTTACATATACCGACCATCGGAAATTTCGAAAACGGTTTTACCGAAGGAATGATATTTCACACACCGACAGCTCATCGAGTTCGTCTCCGTTCAACGGTTTTTTTTTTTTAAGACTTTTTGATCGCATGGGGCTAAACTGGTTAGAGCAAAGCCGCGATCCAAGCAGTGAAAAAAAAACAAAGACAGTGCAAGCGCGATCGAACGGAATCGAAACTAAAATCATGTGAAGTGGCGGGCGGAAAGGAGCTCAGCTACGGTGGAAATGAAACTACAACTAACGCCGAACCGGACAACTTCCCATTCTGCGTCTTCGTTTCATTTCCCAAAGCTCCCCGTCGATACCAAAGTTTTTGCGTCGAAGCTACTAAAGAAATTTCGCGCTTTCCTTTTCGCCTCTTTCGCCTTCCCTTCGATATCTATCCAACCACCGGCTTCGACTTTATTTCTTTCACCCGTCTATTCGCCCGATAGTCGACGGTCGGCCATTCTTTGGTATCGGCCAGGCGGACTAACAAGAAGTAAGACTCGTTTGAAAAATTTGGACCGGGCTTTACAATCGCTGCTTGTCGTAATGTCGCAAATTTGAAAAAAATTTTCAATTCGAGAAACCAAACTATTCGACACTTCGAAAATTTTTGGGACTCTGAAAATTTTTCCGAGTTTAGGAATCGAGACCTCTTCTATACTAAGGAAAACCACTAATGTTCCGCCGCATAATGTCTCCGTTTTCCGGCTCATTTTTAGCGATTGGACGGGGACATTGCCCCATCCAACCGCCAGCCGACTTTCAGGAACCGTCGTTTTCAAAGTTGGGACTTAGAAAATTTTCGACGAGTGGGAATTTTTTACGGTCGCAAGTCATCACGACACGCCCGACCAACCCATTTGAGAGCCGCCACGCCTCGACGGTGTGACGGCTTTTTTTCGAATCGACGGGTCTCGCTCACTCCTCTCTCGCGCCGACCAGAGGCCGGGCGAGAGAGTCGTTGCCAAACACCGTCGTCGGAAATGGGAGAATTTGAGTGGGAATTTTTTACGGTCGCGAGTCATCACGACACGCCCGACCAACCCACTTGAGAGCCGCCACGCCTCGACGGTGTGACGGCTTCTCTTTTCGAATCGACGGGTCTCGCTCACTCCTCTCTCGCGCCGACCAGTGGCCGGGCGAGAGAGTCGTTGCCAAACACCGTCGTCGGAAATCGAGAAATTTTCATTTCCATTTCCATTTTTTTTCATCGGCCTTTATACGTCCAAGTCCCGCCAACCACGTCACTACCACGTCGTCGGGACTTAGAAAAATTTTTCAATTTTTCGGACTTAGAAAATTTTTCAACTTTCTTTTTTTCGACAACCTCTTCCCTATATAGGAAAGTAGTGGATGTTCCGGGCAGTAACTGTACGAAAAAGTCGATTTCCGAATTTTTGCCGGACTTTCACCTGAGCTCAGGCCGGGCCGCCCGCTCAACTGCCGCCCGGTCACCACCAAAAACCGGTCTTGGAAATTTTCGGACTTAGAAAATTTTTCAACTTTTTTCTTTCTCGACAACCTCTTCCCTATATAGGAAAGTAGTGGATGTTCCGGGCAGTAACTGTACGAAAAAGTTGATTTCCGAAATTTTGCCGGGCTTTCACCAGAGCTCAGGCGGGGCTTACCATCACACCCGCCGACCGGTCACCACCAAAAACCGGTCTTGGAAATTTTAGGACTTAGAAATTTTTTCCAACTTTTTTCTTTCGCTCTTTCTCGCCATTTTTAGCCGTCTTTGCTCGTCCCAGTGCCGCCTATAGCTTCACTATCCGTCGTCGGGACTTAGAAAAATTTTTCAATTTTTCGGACTTAGAAAATTTTTTCAATTTTCATTTTCGACAACCTCTTCCCTATATAGGAAAGTAGTGGATGTTCCGGGCAGTAACTGTACGAAAAAGTTGATTTCCGAAATTTTGCCGGACATTCACCTGAGCTCAGGCCGGGCCGCCCGCTCAACTACCGACCGGTCTCCACCAAAAACCGGTCTTGGAAATTTTAGGACTTAGAAATTTTTTCCAACTTTTTTTCTTTCGCTCTTTCTCTCTTTTTCAGCCGCC
The DNA here is from genome assembly GCF_021234035.1 of Daphnia pulicaria. Classification (NCBI taxonomy): domain Eukaryota; kingdom Metazoa; phylum Arthropoda; class Branchiopoda; order Diplostraca; family Daphniidae; genus Daphnia; species Daphnia pulicaria. The sequence goes on along the minus strand of NW_025804919.1, from coordinate 8,312 downwards.
TTTGCTCGTCCCAGTGCCGCCTATAGCTTCACTATCCATCGTCGGGACTTAGAAAAATTTTTCAATTTTTCGGACTTAGAAAATTTTTTCAATTTTCATTTTCGACAACCTCTTCCCTATATAGGAAAGTAGTGGATGTTCCGGGCAGTAACTGTACGAAAAAGTTGATTTCCGAAATTTTGCCGGACATTCACCTGAGCTCAGGCCGGGCCGCCCGCTCAACTACCGACCGGTCTCCACCAAAAACCGGTCTTGGAAATTTTAGGACTTAGAAATTTTTTCCAACTTTTTTTCTTTCGCTCTTTCTCTCTTTTTCAGCCGCCTTTGCTCGTCCCAGTGCCGCCTATAGCTTCACTATCCATCGTCGGGACTTAGAAAAATTTTTCAATTTTTCGGACTTAGAAAATTTTTCAATTTTCATTTTCGACAACCTCTTCCCTATATAGGAAAGTGGTGGATGTTCCGGGCAGTAACTGTACGAAAAAGCTCATTTCCGAGAGGGTCGCCGGACTTTCACCAGAGCCCGGGCCGGGCCGCCCGCTCAACTGCCGACCGGTCTCCACCAAAAACCGGTCTTGGAATTTTTCGGACTTAGAAATTTTTTCCAACTTTTTTTTCTTTCGCTCTTTCTCTCTTTTTCAGCCGCTTTCATTCATCCAAGTCCCGGCTACAGCGTCACTACCCCGTCGTCGGGACTTGGAAAAATTTTTCATTTTTTCGGACTCTGACATTTTTTCAACTTTTCTTATTTTTCAACTTTTTGACACTGTCTCGCTTCGCCCGTCGGATCGACTTCATTTCCGTAGATATCA
>NW_025804919.1:0-2500 GCF_021234035.1 Daphnia pulicaria | reverse complement strand
TTGTTAGTTTCTTTTCCTCCGCTTACTGATATGCTTAAGTTCAGCGGGTAGTCTCATCTAAACTGAGGTCAGAATGAATTGTTTGTTTTCAAAAGGAGACAACACTTTATCTAGCTCGGCAGACTTTGGCGTTTTAAAGCCGGGAAAGATTGAATAATTGCCGGTTCAAATTTTTTTTTTTCGAAATAAAGCGAGTCTCTCGTTATTCGCAAAAATTAATTTACGAAAAGTGACAGGGCGTCCTGCGGCTTTTTGTATTGAAACAACGCGTCGTGCGCGAACCAAGCTTGCATAACGAGCGGTTAGAGTGAGTGATAATTCGCGGTGGTCGACACTTCGACACGCCCGGCGCACACACACAACTAAACTCGCGTTGAAGCGGTATATCGCGCACACGCAGCCGACACCTTGTTCGAGAAGATGTGTTTATTTCTAAAATTTTTTTTTGAGTTGGCTCAAAAATTTCCCATCTGTTTTGCCATCGAAAAAGGTTTCTTTTGAATAGAGAGGAAAAAAACAAAACAGGGCGAACCTTCTTTTATTTTTCCCCCTTTTTTGTATTTGAGGCATCGCGGACACTTAAGTCGCGCGGCACCCAGACGTTAGAGATTCGGGAGCTTTTATGCGGTCAGGCCGGGTGAAAAATAAATCTCGCCGCGACCCAACATGCAAAACCAAGACTGAAAAAATCTCTGTTCGTTCATCATTCGACCGACCCTCAGTCAGATGTGGCCCGAGCGAGAAGCTGGGCCGCCATTTACGTTCAAGATTTCGATGCTCCATGTGTTCTGCAGTTCGCATGGATTAGCGCACTTTGCTGCGCTCTTCATCGATCCACGAGCCTAGTGATCCACCGTTCAGGGTCGTATATAAAACGACATATTCGTTTTCTTCTCTCTTTTTCTCCAACCCGCCCAAGCAAATGAATGCGAGGGCGGAGAAAGAAAGCCAGAAAGAAAATGTTCCGATAAACACTCGTACTAGAATTTGGGTTTAGTGTGTTATTGTGATTTTGAATTCTTCCTACTTCATCGAGAGGGCGAAGGGCAAGCTTAAAAAACATTCGGTTTTCAACGGCATAGTGTCGGGCTTTGGAGTGTTAGTCTATACGACGCACACGCACGCAACCACGAGTATCTACGCCCGAAAAGAACGTCCAGAGTAAAGTCTCACACTTTCGTCCCCCACCGAGAATCAAAAAATCCCGAAGACGAAGAGAGAAACAAAAAAAAAACAATTTCGATTGGGCGTATCCGCTTTAAACCACCGCGCATCAGAGCGCCTGATACCCGTTCAAAATCTTGATGTTTTTTTTTTTTCCGACTCTCCATCCACCGAGTTTTTATTTTTCAAAGTGTTTGATTTAGGGACTAAGACTTTATAAAATCTCCTTTATTGTTCCTTCGGTACTCGCGGCCCAGGCGGGCTATCGTATTCTTCACTCTACTAACGTCAACACTGTGAGCGCCGCTAAAGGTCGAATGAATCTATAGAGACATTCACCATCGAAGCAGGAAGAATTTGCTCACGGCCATAGACCAAATCGAAAGACTTTGTGTTTTTTTTTGAGCCGAGAGGAAAGAAAAATCAATTTGAAAAGGCGAATCCGCTTTAAACCACCGCGCATCAGAGCGCCTGATACCCGTTCAAAATAAATGATTTTCTTCCGTCAACCCACACATAGTTCATACGATGTCTTACGCCGAAAGACTTTTGATGGGGTTTTTTTGTTTTGCAACTTTTAGTTGTTTCGTGCTCAACCAAAGCCATATGCGCAAAACATTTGTCTTGTTCGTTTATGATCCTTCCGCAGGTTCACCTACGGAAACCTTGTTACGACTTTTACTTCCTCTAAAGGATCAAGTTCGACCATCTTTCAGTCTCGCCGTTGGTAGGCACCGCACGGGCAGAGATTGCTCCCCACTCGACGGCACCCCGACAAGCCCGTCCGAAGGCCTCACTAAATCATTCAATCGGTAGTAGCGACGGGCGGTGTGTACAAAGGGCAGGGACGTAATCGACGCGGGCTAGTGACCCGCGCCTACTAGGGATTCCTGGTTCATGGGGATCATTGCAGTCCCCAATCCCAACCACGAAGGAGGTTCAGCGGTTACCCGGTCCTTTCGGACAGGGAGAGTGAAACACGCTGATTCCTTCAGTGTAGCGCGCGTGCGGCCCAGGACATCTAAGGGCATCACAGACCTGTTATTGCTCACTGTCACGCGGCTGGACGCCGCTTGTCCCTCTAAGAAGACTGCGTGACGGACGCGAGAGCAGAAGGTATCGCCGGGGATGACGACGACCGAATAACAATAGAGCCAGCCCCGCGAGACATTCCCGACAAAGCCCCGCCATACCTCATCCGCCAGGCAACCAACCCGTGAAGGCCGTACACCCGACGAACAGAGCACAACGAAACCAAGCCGAGAGATTGCCTCACTAAAGGAACCAGTCCCACCGAGACCCGAATCGCCGCCACCTGATCCCGACGCCTCCGTAC
>NW_025804918.1:0-9745 GCF_021234035.1 Daphnia pulicaria | reverse complement strand
CTGGCGTGCTCTGGCGTGCTCTGGCGTGCTCTGGCGTGCACTGGCGTGCTCTGGCGTGCACTGGCGTGCTCTGGCGTGCACTGGCGTGCTCTGGCGTGCACTGGCGTGCTCTGGCGTGCACTGGCGTGCTCTGGCGTGCACTGGCGTGCTCTGGCGTGCACTGGCGTGCTCTGGCGTGCATTGGCGTGCTCTGGGGTGAATTGGCGTTCTCTGGCGTGCTCTGGCGTGCACTGGCGTGCTCTGGAGTGCACTGCGTGCTCTGGTGTGAATTGGCGTGCTCTGGCGTGCACTGGCGTGCTCTGGCGTGCACTGGCGTGCTCTGGCGTGCACTGGCGTGCTTTGGCGTGCACTGGCGTGCTCTGGCGTGCACTGGCGTGCTCTGGCGTGCACTGGCGTGCCCTTGCGTGCTCTGCTATGCAGAAATCAACTGCTTGACAATAGAAATCCACTACCTGACAATAGAACTCAAATAACTTGAATAATTTTTAAAAATTCAAGTGCTGTGATGTGCGTTTTTCTAAAACTTTTTGTTCATGATTTGCTCTATAAATTTATTGATTCAATAGACTTGAAATGGTGTATTGGACATTGATTTACACATCCTGTAATTAAAAAATGGTTTTAACAAGTGAAAAAAATATTATAGCAACTTCAAGTGCTGAGCTGTTCTCTGCTGTGCTCTACCGTGCTCTGGCGTGCACTGGCGTGCTCTGGCGTGCTCTGTCGTGCATTGACGTGCTCTGGCGTGCACTGGCGTGCTCTGGCGTGCACTCGCGTGCTCTGGCGTACATTGACGTGCTCTGGCGTGCACTGGCGTGCTCTTGTGTGAATTGCCGTGCTCTGGCGTGCACTGGCATGCTCTGGCGTGCACTGGCGTACTCTGGCGTGCACTGGCGTGCTCTGGCGTGCACTAGCGTGCTCTTGGGTGAGTTGGCGTGCTCTGGCGTGCATTGACGTGCTCTGGCGTGCACTGGCGTGCTCTGGCGTGCACTGGCGTGCTCTGGCGTGCACTGGCGTGCTCTGGCGTGCACTGGCGTGCTCTGGCGTGCACTGGCGTGCTCTGGCGTGCACTGGCGTGCACTGGCGTGCACTGGCGTGCTCTGGCGTGCACTGGCGTGCTCTGGCGTGCATTGGCGTGCTCTGGGGTGAATTGGCGTTCTCTGGCGTGCTCTGGCGTGCACTGGCGTGCTCTGGCGTGCATTGACGTGCTCTGGCGTGCACTGGCGTGCTCTGGCGTGCACTGGCGTGCTCTGGCGTACATTGACGTGCTCTGGCGTGCACTGGCGTGCTCTTGTGTGAATTGCCGTGCTCTGGCGTGCACTGGCATGCTCTGGCGTGCACTGGCGTACTCTGGCGTGCACTGGCGTGCTCTGGCGTGCACTGGCGTGCTCTTGGGTGAGTTAGCGTGCTCTGGCGTGCATTGACGTGCTCTGGCGTGCACTGGCGTGCTCTGGCGTACACTGGCGTGCTCTGGCGTGCACTGGCGTGCTCTGGCGTGAACTGGCGTGCTCTGGCGTGCACTGGCGTGCTCTGGCGTGCACTGGCGTGCTCTGGCGTGCTCTGTCGTGCATTGACGTGCTCTGGCGTGCACTGGCGTGCTCTGGCGTGCACTCGCGTGCTCTGGCGTACATTGACGTGCTCTGGCGTGCACTGGCGTGCTCTTGTGTGAATTGCCGTGCTCTGGCGTGCACTGGCATGCTCTGGCGTGCACTGGCGTACTCTGGCGTGCACTGGCGTGCTCTGGCGTGCACTAGCGTGCTCTTGGGTGAGTTGGCGTGCTCTGGCGTGCATTGACGTGCTCTGGCGTGCACTGGCGTGCTCTGGCGTGCACTGGCGTGCTCTGGCGTGCACTGGCGTGCTCTGGCGTGCACTGGCGTGCTCTGGCGTGCACTGGCGTGCTCTGGCGTGCACTGGCGTGCACTGGCGTGCACTGGCGTGCTCTGGCGTGCACTGGCGTGCTCTGGCGTGCATTGGCGTGCTCTGGGGTGAATTGGCGTTCTCTGGCGTGCTCTGGCGTGCACTGGCGTGCTCTGGAGTGCACTGCGTGCTCTGGTGTGAATTGGCGTGCTCTGGCGTGCACTGGCGTGCTCTGGCGTGCACTGGCGTGCTCTGGCGTGCACTGGCGTGCTCTGGCGTGCTCTGCTATGCAGAAATCAACTGCTTGACAATAGAAATCCACTACCTGACAATAGAACTCAAATAACTTGAATAATTTTTAAAAATTCAAGTGCTGTGATGTGCGTTTTTCTAAAACTTTTTGTTCATGATTTGCTCTATAAATTTATTGATTCAATAGACTTGAAATGGTGTATTGGACATTGATTTACACATCCTGTAATTAAAAAATGGTTTTAACAAGTGAAAAAAATATTATAGCAACTTCAAGTGCTGAGCTGTTCTCTGCTGTGCTCTACCGTGCTCTGGCGTGCACTGGCGTGCTCTGGCGTGCTCTGTCGTGCATTGACGTGCTCTGGCGTGCACTGGCGTGCTCTGGCGTGCACTGGCGTGCTCTGGCGTACATTGACGTGCTCTGGCGTGCACTGGCGTAATCTTGTGTGAATTGCCGTGCTCTGGCGTGCACTGGCATGCTCTGGCGTGCACTGGCGTACTCTGGCGTGCACTGGCGTGCTCTGGCGTGCACTGGCGTGCTCTTGGGTGAGTTAGCGTGCTCTGGCGTGCATTGACGTGCTCTGGCGTGCACTGGCGTGCTCTGGCGTACACTGGCGTGCTCTGGCGTGCACTGGCGTGCTCTGGCGTGCACTGGCGTGCTCTGGCGTGCACTGGCGTGCTCTGGCGTGCACTGGCGTGCACTGGCGTGCATTGGCGTGCTCTGGGGTGAATTGGCGTTCTCTGGCGTGCTCTGGCGTGCACTGGCGTGCTCTGGAGTGCACTGCGTGCTCTGGTGTGAATTGGCGTGCTCTGGCGTGCACTGGCGTGCTCTGGCGTGCACTGGCGTGCTCTGGCGTGCACTGGCGTGCTCTGGCGTGCACTGGCGTGCTCTGGCGTGCACTGGCGTGCTCTGGCGTACACTGGCGTGCTCTGGCGTGCACTGGCGTGCCCTTGCGTGCTCTGCTATGCAGAACTCAACTGCTTGACAATAGAAATCCACTACCTGACAATAGAACTCAAATAACTTGAATAATTTTTAAAAATTCAAGTGCTGTGATGTGCGTTTTTCTAAAACTTTTTGTTCATGATTTTCTCTATAAATTTATTGATTCAATAGACTTGAAATGGTGTATTGGACATTGATTTACACATCCTGTAATTAAAAAATGGTTTTAACAAGTGAAAAAAATATTATAGCAACTTCAAGTGCTGAGCTGTTCTCTGCTGTGCTTTACCGTGCTCTGGCGTGCACTGGCGTGCTCTGGCGTGCTCTGGCGTGCATTGACGTGCTCTGGCGTGAACTGGCGTGCTCTGGCGTGCATTGACGTGCTCTGGCGTGCACTGGCGTGCTCTGGTGTGAATTGGCGTGCTCTGGCGTGCTCTGGAGTGCTCTGGCGTGCACTGGCGTGCTCTGGCGTGCACTGGCGTGCTCTGGCGTGCACTGGCGTGCTTTGGCGTGAATTGGCGTGCTCTGGCGTGCACTGGCGTGCTCTGGCGTGCACTGGCGTGCTCTGGCGTGCTCTGGCGTGCTCTGCTATGTAGAACTCAAGTGCTTGACAATATAAATCCACTACCCGATAATAGAACTCAAATAACTTGAATAATTTTTAAAAATTCAAGTGCTGTGATGTGCGTTTTTCTAAAACTTTTTGTTCATGATTTACTCTATAAATTTATTGATTCAATAGACTTGAAATGGTGTATTGGACATTGATTTACACATCCTGTAATTAAAAAATGGTTTTAACAAGTGAAAAAAATATTATAGCAACTTCAACTGCTGAGCTGTTCTCTGCTGTTCTCTACCGTGCTCTGGCGTGCTCTGGCGTGCATTGACGTGCTCTGGCGTGCACTGGCGTGCTCTGGCGTGTACAGGCGTGCTCTGGCGTGCACTGGCGTGCACTGGCGTGCACTGGCGTGCTCTGGCGTGCACTGGCGTGCTCTGGCGTGCACTGGCGTGCTCTGGCGTGCACTGGCGTTCTATGGCGTGCACTGGCGTGCTCTGGCGTGCTGTGGTGTGCTCTGTCGTGCTCTGGCGTGCTCTGGCGTGCACTGGCGTGCTCTGGCGTGCACTGGCGTGCTCTGGCGTGCACTGGCGTGCTCTGGCGTGCACTGGCGTGCACTGGCGTGCTCTGGCGTGCACTGGCGTGCTCTGGCGTGCACTGGCGTTCTATGGCGTGCACTGGCGTGCTCTGGTGTGAATTGGCGTGCACTGGCGTGCTGTGGTGTGCTCTGTCGTGCTCTGTCGTGCTCTGCTATGCAGAACTCAAGTGCTTGACATTAGAAATCCACTACCCGACAATAGAACTCAAATAACTTGAATAATTTTTAAAAATTCAAGTTCTGTGCGTTTTTCTAAAACTTTTTGTTCATGATTTGCTCTATAAATTTATTGATTCAATAGACTTGAAATGGTGTATTGGACATTGATTTACACATCCTGTAATTAAAAAATGGTTTTAACAAGTGACAAAAATATTATAGCAACTTCAAGTGCTGAGCTGTTCTCTGCTGTGCTCTAACGTGTTCTGGCGTGCTCTGGTGTGCTCTGGCTTGCTCTGGCGTGCAGTGACGTGCTCTGGCGTGCAGTGACGTGCTCTGGCGTGCACTAACGTGCTCTGGCTTGCTCTGGCGTGCACTGGCGTGCTCTGGTGTGAATTGGCATCTCTCTGGGGTCCACTGGCGTGCTTGGTGTGAACTTGCGTGCTCTGGCTTGCACTGGCGTGCTCTGGCGTGCACTGGCGTGCTCTGGCGTGCTCTGCTATGCAGAACTCAAGTGCTTGACAATGGAAATCCACTACCCGATAATAGAACTCAAATAACTTGAATAATTTTTAAAAATTCAAGTGCTGTGATGTGCGTTTTTCTAAAACTTTTTGTTCATGATTTGCTCTATAAATTTATTGATTCAATAGACTTGAAATGGTGTATTGGACATTGATTTCCACATCCTGTAATTAAAAAATGGTTTTAACAAGTGAAAAAAATATTATAGCAACTTCAAGTGCTAAGCTGTTCTCTGCTGTGCTCTACCGTGCTCTGGCGTGCACTGGCGTGCTCTGGCGTGCTCTGTCGTGCATTGACGTGCTCTGGTGTGCACTGGCGTGCTCTGGCGTGCACTGGCGTGCTCTGGCGTACATTGACGTGCTCTGGCGTGCACTGGCGTGCTCTTGTTTGAATTGCCGTGCTCTGGCGTGCACTGGCATGCTCTGGCGTGCACTGGCGTACTCTGGCGTGCACTGGCGTGCTCTTGGGTGAGTTGGCGTGCTCTGGCGTGCATTGACGTGCTCTGGCGTGCACTGGCGTGCTCTGGCGTGCACTGGCGTGCTCTGGCGTGCACTGGCGTGCTCTGGCGTGCACTGGCGTGCTCTGGCGTGCATTGGCGTGCTCTGGGGTGAATTGGCGTTCTCTGGCGTGCTCTGGCGTGCACTGGCGTGCTCTGGAGTGCACTGCGTGCTCTGGTGTGAATTGGCGTGCTCTGGCGTGCACTGGCGTGCTCTGGCGTGCACTGGCGTGCTCTGGCGTGCACTGGCGTGCTCTGGCGTGCACTGGCGTGCTCTGGCGTGCACTAACGTGCTCTGGCTTGCTCTGGCGTGCACTGGCGTGCTCTGGTGTGAATTGGCATCTCTCTGGGGTCCACTGGCGTGCTTGGTGTGAACTGGCGTGCTCTGGCTTGCACTGGCGTGCTCTGGCGTGCACTGGCGTGCTCTGGCGTGCTCTGCTATGCAGAACTCAAGTGCTTGACAATGGAAATCCACTACCCGATAATAGAACTCAAATAACTTGAATAATTTTTAAAAATTCAAGTGCTGTGATGTGCGTTTTTCTAAAACTTTTTGTTCATGATTTGCTCTATAAATTTATTGATTCAATAGACTTGAAATGGTGTATTGGACATTGATTTACACATCCTGTAATTAAAAAATGGTTTTAACAAGTGAAAAAAATATTATAGCAACTTCAAGTGCTGAGCTGTTCTCTGCTGTGCTCTACCGTGCTCTGGCGTGCACTGGCGTGCTCTGGCGTGCTCTGTCGTGCATTGACGTGCTCTGGCGTGCACTGGCGTGCTCTGGCGTGCACTGGCGTGCTCTGGCGTACATTGACGTGCTCTGGCGTGCACTGGCGTGCTCTTGTTTGAATTGCCGTGCTCTGGCGTGCACTGGCATGCTCTGGCGTGCACTGGCGTACTCTGGCGTGCACTGGCGTGCTCTTGGGTGAGTTGGCGTGCTCTGGCGTGCATTGACGTGCTCTGGCGTGCACTGGCGTGCTCTGGCGTGCACTGGCGTGCTCTGGCGTGCACTGGCGTGCTCTGGCGTGCATTGGCGTGCTCTGGGGTGAATTGGCGTTCTCTGGCGTGCTCTGGCGTGCACTGGCGTGCTTTGGAGTGCACTGCGTGCTCTGGTGTGAATTGGCGTGCTCTGGCGTGCACTGGCGTGCTCTGGCGTGCACTGGCGTGCTCTGGCGTGCACTGGCGTGCTCTGGCGTGCTCTGCTATGCAGAACTCAACTGCTTGACAATAGAAATCCACTACCTGACAATAGAACTCAAATAACTTGAATAATTTTTAAAAATTCAAGTGCTGTGATGTGCGTTTTTCTAAAACTTTTTGTTCATGATTTGCTCTATAAATTTATTGATTCAATAGACTTGAAATGGTGTATTGGACATTGATTTACACATCCTGTAATTAAAAAATGGTTTTAACAAGTGAAAAAAATATTATAGCAACTTCAAGTGCTGAGCTGTTCTCTGCTGTGCTCTACCGTGCTCTGGCGTGCACTGGCGTGCTCTGGCGTGCTCTGTCGTGCATTGACGTGCTCTGGCGTGCACTGGCGTGCTCTGGCGTGCACTGGCGTGCTCTGGCGTACATTGACGTGCTCTGGCGTGCACTGGCGTGCTCTTGTTTGAATTGCCGTGCTCTGGCGTGCACTGGCATGCTCTGGCGTGCACTGGCGTACTCTGGCGTGCACTGGCGTGCACTGGCGTGCTCTTGGGTGAGTTGGCGTGCTCTGGCGTGCATTGACGTGCTCTGGCGTGCACTGGCGTGCTCTGGCGTGCACTGGCGTGCTCTGGCGTGCACTGGCGTGCTCTGGCGTGCACCGGCGTGCTCTGGCGTGCACTGGCGTGCTCTGGCGTGCACTGGCGTGCTCTGGCGTGCATTGGCGTGCTCTGGGGTGAATTGGCGTTCTCTGGCGTGCTCTGGCGTGCACTGGCGTGCTCTGGAGTGCACTGCGTGCTCTGGTGTGAATTGGCGTGCTCTGGCGTGCACTGGCGTGCTCTGGCGTGCACTGGCGTGCTCTGGCGTGCACTGGCGTGCTCTGGCGTGCACTGGCGTGCTCTGGCGTGCACTGGCGTGCTCTGGCGTGCACTGGCGTGCTCTGGCGTGCACTGGCGTGCTCTGGCGTGCACTGGCGTGCTCTGGTGTGCACTGGCGTGCTCTGGCGTGCACTGGCGTGCCCTGGCGTGCTCTGCTATGCAGAACTCAACTGCTTGACAATAGAAATCCACTACCTGACAATAGAACTCAAATAACTTGAATAATTTTTAAAAATTCAAGTGCTGTGATGTGCGTTTTTCTAAAACTTTTTGTTCATGATTTGCTCTATAAATTTATTAATTCAATAGACTTGAAATGGTGTATTGGACATTGATTTACACATCCTGTAATTAAAAAATGGTTTTAACAAGTGAAAAAAATATTATAGCAACTTCAAGTGCTGAGCTGTTCTCTGCTGTGCTCTACCGTGCTCTGGCGTGCACTGGCGTGCTCTGGCGTGCTCTGGCGTGCTCTGGCGTGCTCTGGCGTGCTGTGGTGTGCTCTGTCGTGCTCTGGCGTGCTCTGGCGTGCACTGGCGTGCTCTGGCGTGCACTGGCGTGCTCTGGCGTGCACTGGCGTGCTCTGGCGTGCACTGGCGTGCACTGGCGTGCTCTGGCGTGCACTGGCGTGCTCTGGCGTGCACTGGCGTTCTATGGCGTGCACTGGCGTGCTCTGGTGTGAATTGGCGTGCACTGGCGTGCTGTGGTGTGCTCTGTCGTGCTCTGTCGTGCTCTGCTATGCAGAACTCAAGTGCTTGACATTAGAAATCCACTACCCGACAATAGAACTCAAATAACTTGAATAATTTTTAAAAATTCAAGTTCTGTGCGTTTTTCTAAAACTTTTTGTTCATGATTTGCTCTATAAATTTATTGATTCAATAGACTTGAAATGGTGTATTGGACATTGATTTACACATCCTGTAATTAAAAAATGGTTTTAACAAGTGACAAAAATATTATAGCAACTTCAAGTGCTGAGCTGTTCTCTGCTGTGCTCTAACGTGTTCTGGCGTGCTCTGGTGTGCTCTGGCTTGCTCTGGCGTGCAGTGACGTGCTCTGGCGTGCAGTGACGTGCTCTGGCGTGCACTAACGTGCTCTGGCTTGCTCTGGCGTGCACTGGCGTGCTCTGGTGTGAATTGGCATCTCTCTGGGGTCCACTGGCGTGCTTGGTGTGAACTTGCGTGCTCTGGCTTGCACTGGCGTGCTCTGGCGTGCACTGGCGTGCTCTGGCGTGCTCTGCTATGCAGAACTCAAGTGCTTGACAATGGAAATCCACTACCCGATAATAGAACTCAAATAACTTGAATAATTTTTAAAAATTCAAGTGCTGTGATGTGCGTTTTTCTAAAACTTTTTGTTCATGATTTGCTCTATAAATTTATTGATTCAATAGACTTGAAATGGTGTATTGGACATTGATTTCCACATCCTGTAATTAAAAAATGGTTTTAACAAGTGAAAAAAATATTATAGCAACTTCAAGTGCTAAGCTGTTCTCTGCTGTGCTCTACCGTGCTCTGGCGTGCACTGGCGTGCTCTGGCGTGCTCTGTCGTGCATTGACGTGCTCTGGCGTGCACTGGCGTGCTCTGGCGTGCACTGGCGTGCTCTGGCGTACATTGACGTGCTCTGGCGTGCACTGGCGTGCTCTTGTTTGAATTGCCGTGCTCTGGCGTGCACTGGCATGCTCTGGCGTGCACTGGCGTACTCTGGCGTGCACTGGCGTGCTCTTGGGTGAGTTGGCGTGCTCTGGCGTGCATTGACGTGCTCTGGCGTGCACTGGCGTGCTCTGGCGTGCACTGGCGTGCTCTGGCGTGCACTGGCGTGCTCTGGCGTGCACTGGCGTGCTCTGGCGTGCATTGGCGTGCTCTGGGGTGAATTGGCGTTCTCTGGCGTGTTCTGGCGTGCACTGGCGTGCTCTGGAGTGCACTGCGTGCTCTGGTGTGAATTGGCGTGCTCTGGCGTGCACTGGCGTGCTCTGGCGTGCACTGGCGTGCTCTGGCGTGCACTGGCGTGCTCTGGCGTGCACTGGCGTGCTCTGGCGTGCACTAACGTGCTCTGGCTTGCTCTGGCGTGCACTGGCGTGCTCTGGTGTGAATTGGCATCTCTCTGGGGTCCACTGGCGTGCTTGGTGTGAACTGGCGTGCTCTGGCTTGCACTGGCGTGCTCTGGCGTGCACTGGCGTGCTCTGGCGTGCTCTGCTATGCAGAACTCAAGTGCTTGACAATGGAAATCCACTACCCGATAATAGAACTCAAATAACTTGAATAATTTTTAAAAATTCAAGTGCTGTGATGTGCGTTTTTCTAAAACTTTTTG
>NW_025804917.1:22500-25655 GCF_021234035.1 Daphnia pulicaria | reverse complement strand
CGCACGACACACACACACACACACACCTCACCGCTCAACGGTCACACGAGGCAGAATTTTCCGCAAAGACTTTCGAAGAGAAAGAGAAAACTCGGAACAACCGCGGTCAGAGGCCAGCATAGAGGCATCGTATAGAAAGTCATGGGCGGAAAAAAACAAATCATTTCAAGTCGAGACAAGCAACCAGACTACCCCTATAAAAGTGCGCAATTCTTTAAGAGTTCACCGAAGAATGACCGAGATCAAGTATGCACGAAACGAACATATTCCAAGGGCAGCTGAATAAGCGATTCTGCGCCGAAGCGCGAGAAAAGCAAGCGGTACACCGATGGGGATCGTTTTTTTATCGTGTTAGATTCGTTGTTGTCAAGCAAGGATTCTCAAAATGTTTTTTGCATTGCACCCAAGTTTCGTACTGATTACTTGTCGCAGACCGGTGACTGTCAAAAAAAATTTTTTTACGTTTTTTCTTGAGAGGTCACTGCCTACACACAACTCCGGGCGGGCCGTACACTCACAGCCGTTTGAATTCTCCCTTCGTGTGTCATGGCCATAACTGAGCGTACATCTTACCGGGCGCCGAGTTGATCTGGCTTGTTCGATGAACGTTCGGGATACGTACAATCGATATAGCTCCAACCGTAACTCGTTTGTAATTACGCCGGCCATACTCAGCGGGCGCTCAGCTCAGCTCTCGATATCTTCCGTCGAAGGGAAGTTCGTAGTAAAAGAGAGTCAGAGTCGACGCCACATTTTGCGGTCCTCGCATCTCATCCGATTTTTGAATTTTATAGATTTGCCATCACTTCCACCCAATTCTCTCGTATATTTCAATCTCTTGACTTTGTCCGACCGGGCCGTCTTCGCCCCCCTTCAACTCCGTCCATCTCCACTTCTGTGTTCCACACAACGAGCTTCCGTCAAACGGCAAAATGTGAAATATGCGCACGCCGCACGAAATAATTTGAAAGCGTTCTGTTTGGTGGCTTTTTTATTTTTTATCTCTCGGCTCACACACACACACACACATTTCCGCCCTGAACGGTAATTTTTTTTGATACGGTGTCAAAAAGTGAAAAGACGCGCACCATTTTCTTTTCTCTTCCGTATCGTCGCTGACGGTAAACGCTGATGGTTATGATGCCGTAAGTTTGGAAGAAAGAATCTTTCCCGTCTTGTCTTGTTACGGTAAAATAACAAAGAACAAGCGTCCGATTTCTCTCACAGACGGCCACAGACAAACCACACGTGCCGAAGAAACGAAACGTCCGAAACCAAAAAAATGTTTGACGCGCGCACCTCTTCTGAACTTTTCGACCAAGAGTCGTTGGATCGAGTGACGAGCTTCTCAGCTGTCGCACCAATCGGTGAAGCGGGCGTTTGAATTCCCGTCCACATCGCGGTTCGGATATATTTTTACATATACCGACCATCGGAAATTTCGAAAACGGTTTTACCGAAGGAATGATATTTCACACACCGACAGCTCATCGAGTTCGTCTCCGTTCAACGGTTTTTTTTTTTAAGACTTTTTGATCGCATGGGGCTAAACTGGTTAGAGCAAAGCCGCGATCCAAGCAGTGAAAAAAAAACAAAGACAGTGCAAGCGCGATCGAACGGAATCGAAACTAAAATCATGTGAAGTGGCGGGCGGAAAGGAGCTCAGCTACGGTGGAAATGAAACTACAACTAACGCCGAACCGGACAACTTCCCATTCTGCGTCTTCGTTTCATTTCCCAAAGCTCCCCGTCGATACCAAAGTTTTTGCGTCGAAGCTACTAAAGAAATTTCGCGCTTTCCTTTTCGCCTCTTTCGCCTTCCCTTCGATATCTATCCAACCACCGGCTTCGACTTTATTTCTTTCACCCGTCTATTCGCCCGATAGTCGACGGTCGGCCATTCTTTGGTATCGGCCAGGCGGACTAACAAGAAGTAAGACTCGTTTGAAAAATTTGGACCGGGCTTTACAATCGCTGCTTGTCGTAATGTCGCAAATTTGAAAAAAATTTTCAATTCGAGAAACCAAACTATTCGACACTTCGAAAATTTTTGGGACTCTGAAAATTTTTCCGAGTTTAGGAATCGAGACCTCTTCTATACTAAGGAAAACCACTAATGTTCCGCCGCATAATGTCTCCGTTTTCCGGCTCATTTTTAGCGATTGGACGGGGACATTGCCCCATCCAACCGCCAGCCGACTTTCAGGAACCGTCGTTTTCAAAGTTGGGACTTAGAAAATTTTCGACGAGTGGGAATTTTTTACGGTCGCAAGTCATCACGACACGCCCGACCAACCCATTTGAGAGCCGCCACGCCTCGACGGTGTGACGGCTTTTTTTCGAATCGACGGGTCTCGCTCACTCCTCTCTCGCGCCGACCAGAGGCCGGGGCGAGAGAGTCGTTGCCAAACACCGTCGTCGGAAATGGGAGAATTTGAGTGGGAATTTTTTACGGTCGCGAGTCATCACGACACGCCCGACCAACCCACTTGAGAGCCGCCACGCCTCGACGGTGTGACGGCTTCTCTTTTCGAATCGACGGGTCTCGCTCACTCCTCTCTCGCGCCGACCAGTGGCCGGGCGAGAGAGTCGTTGCCAAACACCGTCGTCGGAAATCGAGAAATTTTCATTTCCATTTCCATTTTTTTTCATCGGCCTTTATACGTCCAAGTCCCGCCAACCACGTCACTACCACGTCGTCGGGACTTAGAAAAATTTTTCAATTTTTCGGACTTAGAAAATTTTTCAACTTTCTTTTTTTCGACAACCTCTTCCCTATATAGGAAAGTAGTGGATGTTCCGGGCAGTAACTGTACGAAAAAGTCGATTTCCGAATTTTTGCCGGACATTCACCTGAGCTCAGGCCGGGCCGCCCGCTCAACTGCCGCCCGGTCACCACCAAAAACCGGTCTTGGAAATTTTAGGACTTAGAAAATTTTTCAACTTTTTCTTTCTCGACAACCTCTTCCCTATATAGGAAAGTAGTGGATGTTCCGGGCAGTAACTGTACGAAAAAGTTGATTTCCGAAATTTTGCCGGGCTTTCACCAGAGCTCAGGCGGGGCTTACCATCACACCCGCCGACCGGTCACCACCAAAAACCGGTCTTGGAAATTTTAGGACTTAGAAATTTTTTCCAACTTTTTTTCTTTCGCT
>NW_025804917.1:10000-17500 GCF_021234035.1 Daphnia pulicaria | reverse complement strand
GTTTAGTTTGATAATTTCTCGACGACTTGCGCACATGTTAGACTCCTTGGTCCGTGTTTCAAGACGGGTCGGGTGGGACCCGACTTCTACTCTCCGCTCTGGGCCTCCACAGGTTGAGCACCGCAACTTTTTCTCTTTTACAAAAAAAAGCTACGACACCTCCCGGGAGGAGACAGGTCACGACCGGGCAGTACTGTTGGGAAACGCCGCGCTCGTCATCGCGGCACCCGCGAAGGTAACCACGAAACTCGCTAACGGACGCCCCGTGTAACAGACACCCAGTCGGTCGCGGAGTCCTACTAGGCCCCCCACTTGCGGACCTTGGCGTGGCTATTGCGATCGCAGAACGACTTAT
Organism: Daphnia pulicaria; assembly: GCF_021234035.1. Classification (NCBI taxonomy): domain Eukaryota; kingdom Metazoa; phylum Arthropoda; class Branchiopoda; order Diplostraca; family Daphniidae; genus Daphnia; species Daphnia pulicaria. The sequence goes on along the minus strand of NW_025804917.1, from coordinate 17,145 downwards.
GCAAGAGAGCCGCCAATTCAGGCAGTCTCCATGCAGCGTTAAGGGCATACAACCAAGTGCCGGGAGCGGGGACTTGTTCGACCTTCGAGGGCCCACCCGTTTAACCCCCTGAACGGTTTCACGCACTCTTGAACTCTCTCTTCAAAGTTCTTTTCAACTTTCCCTCGCGGTACTTGTTCGCTATCGGTCTCGTGGCGATATTTAGCCTTAGAAGGAGTTTACCTCCCGCTTAGGGCTGCACGCTCAAGCAACCCGACTCTTGGGAAGGGATCCGATGCACGGTCTCGGCTCGTCTTATCTACGGGCCTGACACCCTCTGTGGGTTGCTCGCCCCGTTCATGGAGACTTGGACGATAGATACCGGACAGACGCGCACGATCCTCCCGAACACCACATTCCTCGGCACCCGCTCAACCGGGCGCGAGGTTCGGTGCTGGGCTCATCCCTGTTCGCTCGCCGCTACTAAGGGAATCCTTGTTAGTTTCTTTTCCTCCGCTTACTGATATGCTTAAGTTCAGCGGGTAGTCTCATCTAAACTGAGGTCAGAATGAATTGTTTGTTTTCAAAAGGAGACAACACTTTATCTAGCTCGGCAGACTTTGGCGTTTTAAAGCCGGGAAAGATTGAATAATTGCCGGTTCAAATTTTTTTTTTTCGAAATAAAGCGAGTCTCTCGTTATTCGCAAAAATTAATTTACGAAAAGTGACAGGGCGTCCTGCGGCTTTTTGTATTGAAACAACGCGTCGTGCGCGAACCAAGCTTGCATAACGAGCGGTTAGAGTGAGTGATAATTCGCGGTGGTCGACACTTCGACACGCCCGGCGCACACACACAACTAAACTCGCGTTGAAGCGGTATATCGCGCACACGCAGCCGACACCTTGTTCGAGAAGATGTGTTTATTTCTAAAATTTTTTTTTGAGTTGGCTCAAAAATTTCCCATCTGTTTTGCCATCGAAAAAGGTTTCTTTTGAATAGAGAGGAAAAAAACAAAACAGGGCGAACCTTCTTTTATTTTTCCCCCTTTTTTGTATTTGAGGCATCGCGGACACTTAAGTCGCGCGGCACCCAGACGTTAGAGATTCGGGAGCTTTTATGCGGTCAGGCCGGGTGAAAAATAAATCTCGCCGCGACCCAACATGCAAAACCAAGACTGAAAAAATCTCTGTTCGTTCATCATTCGACCGACCCTCAGTCAGATGTGGCCCGAGCGAGAAGCTGGGCCGCCATTTACGTTCAAGATTTCGATGCTCCATGTGTTCTGCAGTTCGCATGGATTAGCGCACTTTGCTGCGCTCTTCATCGATCCACGAGCCTAGTGATCCACCGTTCAGGGTCGTATATAAAACGACATATTCGTTTTCTTCTCTCTTTTTCTCCAACCCGCCCAAGCAAATGAATGCGAGGGCGGAGAAAGAAAGCCAGAAAGAAAATGTTCCGATAAACACTCGTACTAGAATTTGGGTTTAGTGTGTTATTGTGATTTTGAATTCTTCCTACTTCATCGAGAGGGCGAAGGGCAAGCTTAAAAAACATTCGGTTTTCAACGGCATAGTGTCGGGCTTTGGAGTGTTAGTCTATACGACGCACACGCACGCAACCACGAGTATCTACGCCCGAAAAGAACGTCCAGAGTAAAGTCTCACACTTTCGTCCCCCACCGAGAATCAAAAAATCCCGAAGACGAAGAGAGAAACAAAAAAAAAACAATTTCGATTGGGCGTATCCGCTTTAAACCACCGCGCATCAGAGCGCCTGATACCCGTTCAAAATCTTGATGTTTTTTTTTTTTTTTTCCGACTCTCCATCCACCGAGTTTTTATTTTTCAAAGTGTTTGATTTAGGGACTAAGACTTTATAAAATCTCCTTTATTGTTCCTTCGGTACTCGCGGCCCAGGCGGGCTATCGTATTCTTCACTCTACTAACGTCAACACTGTGAGCGCCGCTAAAGGTCGAATGAATCTATAGAGACATTCACCATCGAAGCAGGAAGAATTTGCTCACGGCCATAGACCAAATCGAAAGACTTTGTGTTTTTTTTTGAGCCGAGAGGAAAGAAAAATCAATTTGAAAAGGCGAATCCGCTTTAAACCACCGCGCATCAGAGCGCCTGATACCCGTTCAAAATAAATGATTTTCTTCCGTCAACCCACACATAGTTCATACGATGTCTTACGCCGAAAGACTTTTGATGGGGTTTTTTTTTGTTTTGCAACTTTTAGTTGTTTCGTGCTCAACCAAAGCCATATGCGCAAAACATTTGTCTTGTTCGTTTATGATCCTTCCGCAGGTTCACCTACGGAAACCTTGTTACGACTTTTACTTCCTCTAAAGGATCAAGTTCGACCATCTTTCAGTCTCGCCGTTGGTAGGCACCGCACGGGCAGAGATTGCTCCCCACTCGACGGCACCCCGACAAGCCCGTCCGAAGGCCTCACTAAATCATTCAATCGGTAGTAGCGACGGGCGGTGTGTACAAAGGGCAGGGACGTAATCGACGCGGGCTAGTGACCCGCGCCTACTAGGGATTCCTGGTTCATGGGGATCATTGCAGTCCCCAATCCCAACCACGAAGGAGGTTCAGCGGTTACCCGGTCCTTTCGGACAGGGAGAGTGAAACACGCTGATTCCTTCAGTGTAGCGCGCGTGCGGCCCAGGACATCTAAGGGCATCACAGACCTGTTATTGCTCACTGTCACGCGGCTGGACGCCGCTTGTCCCTCTAAGAAGACTGCGTGACGGACGCGAGAGCAGAAGGTATCGCCGGGGATGACGACGACCGAATAACAATAGAGCCAGCCCCCGCGAGACATTCCCGACAAAGCCCCGCCATACCTCATCCGCCAGGCAACCAACCCGTGAAGGCCGTACACCCGACGAACAAAGCACAACGAAACCAAGCCGAGAGATTGCCTCACTAAAGGAACCAGTCCCACCGAGACCCGAATCGCCGCCACCTGATCCCGACGCCTCCGTACTCCCTTCGGTTTCAATTGATAAAACCCGTCACCTATTTAGCAGGCTAGAGTCTCGTTCGTTATCGGAATTAACCAGACAAATCGCTCCACCAACTAAGAACGGCCATGCACCACCACCCACCGAATCAAGAAAGAGCTCTCAATCTGTCAATCCTTCCAGTGTCCGGGCCTGGTGAGGTTTCCCGTGTTGAGTCAAATTAAGCCGCAGGCTCCACTCCTGGTGGTGCCCTTCCGTCAATTCCTTTAAGTTTCAGCTTTGCAACCATACTTCCCCCGGAACCCAAAGACTTTGGTTTCCCGGAAGCTGCCCGTCGAGTCATTGGAGTAACTCCGACGGATTGCTGGTTGGCATCGTTTATGGTTAGAACTAGGGCGGTATCTGATCGCCTTCGAACCTCTAACTTTCGTTCTTGATCAAGGAAAACATTCTTGGCAAATGCCTTCGCTGTTGTTCGTCTTGCGGCGGTCCAAGAATTTCACCTCTGTCGCCGCAGTACGAATGCCCCCGTCCGTCTCTATTGACCATTACCTCGGGTCCAAAAGTAAAAGACCAGCAAAATCGGACCGAGGTCCTATTCCATCATTCCATGCTGCGATATTCAGGCGTTGGGATACACCTGCTTTGAGCACTCTAATTTGTTCAAAGTAAACGTTGCCGGCCGCCCGAGACACCCGGTGAAGGGCACCCCGAACGATTGACTGGGTGGAGCGAATCGAGTCAACTACGACCAAAATTTAAAAAAGAACCCGAAAGAACTTTCCAACTCTGGCCGCAGATACAACAACGACGCACCGACCACCACTCCGGCGATGTTGTCCGACCGTGAAGAGAGTCGGGCTTTGACACCCGGGCTCCCAGAGCGTGAAACGCAACACCCTTGATTCAGAGCGGCGCCGCCCGGCCGAAGACAGACATCCGACTACGAGCTTTTTAACCGCAACAACTTTAATATACGCTATTGGAGCTGGAGTTACCGCGGCTGCTGGCACCAGACTTGCCCTCCAATGGTTCCTCGTTAAAGGATTTAAAGTGTACTCATTCCAATCACGGGGCCTCGGAAGAGTCCCGTATCGTTATTTTTCGTCACTACCTCCCCGTGCCGGGAGTGGGTAATTTGCGCGCCTGCTGCCTTCCTTGGATGTGGTAGCCGTTTCTCAGGCTCCCTCTCCGGAATCGAACCCCGATTCCCCGTTACCCGTTGCAACCATGGTAGGCGCGTAACCTACCATCGACAGTTGATAAGGCAGACATTTGAAAGATACGTCGCCGGCGCGAAGGCCGTGCGATCGGCGTGAAGTTATCCAGAGTCACCAAAATTGGTACGGTGCGCGAGCCCGAAAGCCCGGCCCCGACTGGTTTTGATCTAATAAAAGCACCTCTTCTGCGAGCCCGAAAGCCCGCAGTCGAGGCTCGAGTGCATGTATTAGCTCTAGAATTACCACAGTTATCCAAGTAGGATGGAGTGGATCTAAGGAACCATAACTGATTTATTGAGCCATTCGCGGTTTCGCCGTCTAGCGGCTTGTACTTAGACATGCATGGCTTAATCTTTGAGACAAGCATATGCTACTGGCAGGATCAACCAGGTATTTCGTGTATGTTTGTTTGATATGCATCCGGCGAGTTGCGGGTTTTTATTTCGCCCACGCATCACCAAACACACACCAAATCAACACGTTTTTCGTTTTTTTTTCTTTTTCTTCGGAAACTAAAATTTTTGATCGCAACGCCTGGCGTGTCACAGCGAGTCCCAGTGAGAGAGAAACACCGATCCGATCCGTTTGTTGGATTTTTTTCATTTCAATTTCCAAAGTCAAAGACCATTCAACGGTCTATGAGCCCAAAGTGAATCGGATTCATTCGACCGGTCTTGATATATTCATCAACTTTTTTTCCCGTATTACGGTTTTCGACGGTCATATGTGGCGTGCTGTATGCTCATAAGTCAAGCCTGCTTTACTAAGCTGACAAGCATACATCTTTTAAATTTTTGTGGGCTCAGAGTTTTATTTTTATTTTTCCACCGCCGAGGCACACTCTCGCATCACCCCGCACGACACACACACACACACACACCTCACCGCTCAACGGTCACACGAGGCAGAATTTTCCGCAAAGACTTTCGAAGAGAAAGAGAAAACTCGGAACAACCGCGGTCAGAGGCCAGCATAGAGGCATCGTATAGAAAGTCATGGGCGGAAAAAAACAAATCATTTCAAGTCGAGACAAGCAACCAGACTACCCCTATAAAAGTGCGCAATTCTTTAAGAGTTCACCGAAGAATGACCGAGATCAAGTATGCACGAAACGAACATATTCCAAGGGCAGCTGAATAAGCGATTCTGCGCCGAAGCGCGAGAAAAGCAAGCGGTACACCGATGGGGATCGTTTTTTTATCGTGTTAGATTCGTTGTTGTCAAGCAAGGATTCTCAAAATGTTTTTTGCATTGCACCCAAGTTTCGTACTGATTACTTGTCGCAGACCGGTGACTGTCAAAAAAAATTTTTTTACGTTTTTTCTTGAGAGGTCACTGCCTACACACAACTCCGGGCGGGCCGTACACTCACAGCCGTTTGAATTCTCCCTTCGTGTGTCATGGCCATAACTGAGCGTACATCTTACCGGGCGCCGAGTTGATCTGGCTTGTTCGATGAACGTTCGGGATACGTACAATCGATATAGCTCCAACCGTAACTCGTTTGTAATTACGCCGGCCATACTCAGCGGGCGCTCAGCTCAGCTCTCGATATCTTCCGTCGAAGGGAAGTTCGTAGTAAAAGAGAGTCAGAGTCGACGCCACATTTTGCGGTCCTCGCATCTCATCCGATTTTTGAATTTTATAGATTTGCCATCACTTCCACCCAATTCTCTCGTATATTTCAATCTCTTGACTTTGTCCGACCGGGCCGTCTTCGCCCCCCTTCAACTCCGTCCATCTCCACTTCTGTGTTCCACACAACGAGCTTCCGTCAAACGGCAAAATGTGAAATATGCGCACGCCGCACGAAATAATTTGAAAGCGTTCTGTTTGGTGGCTTTTTTATTTTTTATCTCTCGGCTCACACACACACACACACATTTCCGCCTGAACGGTAATTTTTTTTGATACGGTGTCAAAAAGTGAAAAGACGCGCACCATTTTCTTTTCTCTTCCGTATCGTCGCTGACGGTAAACGCTGATGGTTATGATGCCGTAAGTTTGGAAGAAAGAATCTTTCCCGTCTTGTCTTGTTACGGTAAAATAACAAAGAACAAGCGTCCGATTTCTCTCACAGACGGCCACAGACAAACCACACGTGCCGAAGAAACGAAACGTCCGAAACCAAAAAAATGTTTGACGCGCGCACCTCTTCTGAACTTTTCGACCAAGAGTCGTTGGATCGAGTGACGAGCTTCTCAGCTGTCGCACCAATCGGTGAAGCGGGCGTTTGAATTCCCGTCCACATCGCGGTTCGGATATATTTTTACATATACCGACCATCGGAAATTTCGAAAACGGTTTTACCGAAGGAATGATATTTCACACACCGACAGCTCATCGAGTTCGTCTCCGTTCAACGGTTTTTTTTTTTTAAGACTTTTTGATCGCATGGGGCTAAACTGGTTAGAGCAAAGCCGCGATCCAAGCAGTGAAAAAAAAACAAAGACAGTGCAAGCGCGATCGAACGGAATCGAAACTAAAATCATGTGAAGTGGCGGGCGGAAAGGAGCTCAGCTACGGTGGAAATGAAACTACAACTAACGCCGAACCGGACAACTTCCCATTCTGCGTCTTCGTTTCATTTCCCAAAGCTCCCCGTCGATACCAAAGTTTTTGCGTCGAAGCTACTAAAGAAATTTCGCGCTTTCCTTTTCGCCTCTTTCGCCTTCCCTTCGATATCTATCCAACCACCGGCTTCGACTTTATTTCTTTCACCCGTCTATTCGCCCGATAGTCGACGGTCGGCCATTCTTTGGTATCGGCCAGGCGGACTAACAAGAAGTAAGACTCGTTTGAAAAATTTGGACCGGGCTTTACAATCGCTGCTTGTCGTAATGTCGCAAATTTGAAAAAAATTTTCAATTCGAGAAACCAAACTATTCGACACTTCGAAAATTTTTGGGACTCTGAAAATTTTTCCGAGTTTAGGAATCGAGACCTCTTCTATACTAAGGAAAACCA
>NW_025804917.1:0-2500 GCF_021234035.1 Daphnia pulicaria | reverse complement strand
CCGGGTGAAAAATAAATCTCGCCGCGACCCAACATGCAAAACCAAGACTGAAAAAATCTCTGTTCGTTCATCATTCGACCGACCCTCAGTCAGATGTGGCCCGAGCGAGAAGCTGGGCCGCCATTTACGTTCAAGATTTCGATGCTCCATGTGTTCTGCAGTTCGCATGGATTAGCGCACTTTGCTGCGCTCTTCATCGATCCACGAGCCTAGTGATCCACCGTTCAGGGTCGTATATAAAACGACATATTCGTTTTCTTCTCTCTTTTTCTCCAACCCGCCCAAGCAAATGAATGCGAGGGCGGAGAAAGAAAGCCAGAAAGAAAATGTTCCGATAAACACTCGTACTAGAATTTGGGTTTAGTGTGTTATTGTGATTTTGAATTCTTCCTACTTCATCGAGAGGGCGAAGGGCAAGCTTAAAAAACATTCGGTTTTCAACGGCATAGTGTCGGGCTTTGGAGTGTTAGTCTATACGACGCACACGCACGCAACCACGAGTATCTACGCCCGAAAAGAACGTCCAGAGTAAAGTCTCACACTTTCGTCCCCCACCGAGAATCAAAAAATCCCGAAGACGAAGAGAGAAACAAAAAAAAACAATTTCGATTGGGCGTATCCGCTTTAAACCACCGCGCATCAGAGCGCCTGATACCCGTTCAAAATCTTGATGTTTTTTTTTTTTCCGACTCTCCATCCACCGAGTTTTTATTTTTCAAAGTGTTTGATTTAGGGACTAAGACTTTATAAAATCTCCTTATTGTTCCTTCGGTACTCGCGGCCCAGGCGGGCTATCGTATTCTTCACTCTACTAACGTCAACACTGTGAGCGCCGCTAAAGGTCGAATGAATCTATAGAGACATTCACCATCGAAGCAGAAGAATTTGCTCACGGCCATAGACCAAATCGAAAGACTTTGTGTTTTTTTTTGAGCCGAGAGGAAAGAAAAATCAATTTGAAAAGGCGAATCCGCTTTAAACCACCGCGCATCAGAGCGCCTGATACCCGTTCAAAATAAATGATTTTCTTCCGTCAAACCCACACATAGTTCATACGATGTCTTACGCCGAAAGACTTTTGATGGGGTTTTTTTTGTTTTGCAACTTTTAGTTGTTTCGTGCTCAACCAAAGCCATATGCGCAAAACATTTGTCTTGTTCGTTTATGATCCTTCCGCAGGTTCACCTACGGAAACCTTGTTACGACTTTTACTTCCTCTAAAGGATCAAGTTCGACCATCTTTCAGTCTCGCCGTTGTAGGCACCGCACGGGCAGAGATTGCTCCCCACTCGACGGCACCCCCCGACAAGCCCGTCCGAAGGCCTCACTAAATCATTCAATCGGTAGTAGCGACGGGCGGTGTGTACAAAGGGCAGGGACGTAATCGACGCGGGCTAGTGACCCGCGCCTACTAGGGATTCCTGGTTCATGGGGATCATTGCAGTCCCCAATCCCAACCACGAAGGAGGTTCAGCCGGTTACCCGGTCCTTTCGGACAGGGAGAGTGAAACACGCTGATTCCTTCAGTGTAGCGCGCGTGCGGCCCAGGACATCTAAGGGCATCACAGACCTGTTATTGCTCACTGTCACGCGGCTGGACGCCGCTTGTCCCTCTAAGAAGACTGCGTGACGGACGCGAGAGCAGAAGGTATCGCCGGGGATGACGACGACCGAATAACAATAGAGCCAGCCCCCGCGAGACATTCCCGACAAAGCCCCGCCATACCTCATCCGCCAGGCAACCAACCCGTGAAGGCCGTACACCCGACGAACAAAGCACAACGAAACCAAGCCGAGAGATTGCCTCACTAAAGGAACCAGTCCCACCGAGACCCGAATCGCCGCCACCTGATCCCGACGCCTCCGTACTCCCTTCGGTTTCAATTGATAAAACCCGTCACCTTATTTAGCAGGCTAGAGTCTCGTTCGTTATCGGAATTAACCAGACAAATCGCTCCACCAACTAAGAACGGCCATGCACCACCACCCACCGAATCAAGAAAGAGCTCTCAATCTGTCAATCCTTCCAGTGTCCGGGCCTGGTGAGGTTTCCCGTGTTGAGTCAAATTAAGCCGCAGGCTCCACTCCTGGTGGTGCCCTTCCGTCAATTCCTTTAAGTTTCAGCTTTTGCAACCATACTTCCCCCGGAACCCAAAGACTTTGGTTTCCCGGAAGCTGCCCGTCGAGTCATTGGAGTAACTCCGACGGATTGCTGGTTGGCATCGTTTATGGTTAGAACTAGGGCGGTATCTGATCGCCTTCGAACCTCTAACTTTCGTTCTTGATCAAGGAAAACATTCTTGGCAAATGCTTCGCTGTTGTTCGTCTTGCGGCGGTCCAAGAATTTCACCTCTGTCGCCGCAGTACGAATGCCCCCGTCCGTCTCTATTGACCATTACCTCGGGTCCAAAAGTAAAAGACCAGCAAAATCGGACCGAGGTCCTATTCCATCATTCCATGCTGCGATATTCAGGCGTTGGGATACACCTGCTTTGAGCAC
>NW_025804916.1:0-13338 GCF_021234035.1 Daphnia pulicaria | reverse complement strand
GGCATTGAAATTTTTTATCTACGAATTTGGACTGGTAACCATCGTGATTGAAAAAAAATTTCAAGAAATTTGTTATTGAAAACAAACTGTTCATCGCCAACGACATCCCGTATTCCCAAGCGGTCACCCTTCCAAGTATTAACGGGACTCGACGTAACTTAACTTCTGGGAGCTGACGAGACCAGGTGCGTTCTACGTGATATGGCCGTTGACATTCAAAAATGAAAATTTACCCTCCCAGTCCCAATGGATGAATAGAAAATCACTTCAAAGTGATAGAAATGTTTGTTCATTGAATTTGGACTCGTAACCATCGCGAATAAAAAAGCGCGATAAACTTTGAAAAACTCGCAATGAAATTTATCCAGAATCATTCAAATAGATGAATTGAACCTATCTCTATGCCATTGATATTTTTGATATACGAATTTGGACTGGTAACCATCGCGATTAAAAAACGCGATAAACTTTGAAAAACTCTCAATGGAATTGATCCAGAATTATTCTTATAGATGAATTGAACCTATCTCTAAGGCATTGAAATTTTTTATCTACGAATTTGGACTGGTAACCATCGTGATTGAAAAAAAAATTTCAAGAAATTTGTTATTGAAAACAAACTATTCATCGCCAACGACATCCCGTATTCCCAAGCGGTCACCCTTCCAAGTATTAACGGGACTCGACGTAACTTAACTTCTGGGAGCTGACGAGACCAGGTGCGTTCTACGTGATATGGCCGTTGACATTCAAAAATGAAAAATTACCCTCCCAGTCCCAATGGATGAATAGAAAATCACTTCAAAGTGATAGAAATGTTTGTTCATTGAATTTGGACTCGTAACCATCGCGAATAAAAAAGCGCGATAAACTTTGAAAAACTCGCAATGAAATTTATCCAGAATCATTCAAATAGATGAATTGAACCTATCTCTATGCCATTGATATTTTTGATATACGAATTTGGACTGGTAACCATCGCGATTAAAAAACGCGATAAACTTTGAAAAACTCTCAATGGAATTGATCCAGAATCATTCTTATAGATGAATTTAACCTATCTCTATGCCATTGATATTTTTGATCTACGAATTTGGACTGGTAACCATCGCGATTAAAAAACGCGATAAACTTTGAAAAACTCTCAATGGAATTGATCCAGAATCATTCTTATAGATGAATTGAACCTATCTCTAAGGCATTGAAATGTTTTATCTACGAATTTGGACTGGTTACCATCGTGATTGAAAAAAAATTTCAAGAAATTTGTTATTGAAAACAAACTATTCATCGCCAACGACATCCCGTATTCCCAAGCGGTCACCCTTCCAAGTACTAACGGGACTCGACGTAACTTAACTTCTGGGAGCTGACGAGACCAGGTGCGTTCTACGTGATATGGCCGTTGACATTCAAAAATGAAAATTTACCCTCCCAGTCCCAATGGATGAATAGAAAATCACTTCAAAGTGATAGAAATGTTTGTTCATTGAATTTGGACTCGTAACCATCGCGAATAAAAAAGCGCGATAAACTTTGAAAAACTCGCAATGAAATTTATCCAGAATCATTCCTATAGATGAATTGAACCTATCTCTATGCCATTGATATTTTTGATCTACGAATTTGGACTGGTAACCATCGCGATTAAAAAACGCGATAAACTTTGAAAAACTCTCAATGGAATTGATCCAGAATCATTCTTATAGATGAATTGAACCTATCTCTAAGGCATTGAAATGTTTTATCTACGAATTTGGACTGGTTACCATCGTGATTGAAAAAAAATTTCAAGAAATTTGTTATTGAAAACAAACTATTCATCGCCAACGACATCCCGTATTCCCAAGCGGTCATCCTTCCAAGTACTAACGGGACTCGACGTAACTTAACTTCTGGGAGCTGACGAGACCAGGTGCGTTCTACGTGATATGGCCGTTGACATTCAAAAATGAAAAATTACCCTCCCAGTCCCAATGGATGAATAGAAAATCACTTCAAAGTGATAGAAATGTTTGTTCATTGAATTTGGACTCGTAACCATCGCGAATAAAAAAGCGCGATAAACTTTGAAAAACTCGCAATGAAATTTATCCAGAATCATTGAAATAGATGAATTGAACCTATCTCTAAGGCATTGAAATGTTTTATCTACGAATTTGGACTGGTAACCATCGCGATTAAAAAACGCGATAAACTTTGAAAAACTCTCAATGGAATTGATCCAGAATCATTCTTATAGATGAATTGAACCTATCTCTAAGGCATTGAAATTTTTTATCTACGAATTTGGACTGGTAACCATCGTGATTGAAAAAAAATTTCAAGAAATTTGTTATTGAAAACAAACTGTTCATCGCCAACGACATCCCGTATTCCCAAGCGGTCACCCTTCCAAGTACTAACGGGACTCGACGTAACTTAACTTCTGGGAGCTGACGAGACCAGGTGCGTTCTACGTGATATGGCCGTTGACATTGAAAAATGAAAATTTACCCTCCCAGTCCCAATGGATGAATAGAAAATCACTTCAAAGTGATAGAAATGTTTGTTCATTGAATTTGGACTCGTAACCATCGCGAATAAAAAAGCGCGATAAACTTTGAAAAACTCGCAATGAAATTTATCCAGAATCATTGAAATAGATGAATTGAACCTATCTCTAAGGCATTGAAATGTTTTATCTACGAATTTGGACTGGTAACCATCGCGATTAAAAAACGCAATAAACTTTGAAAAACTCTCAATGGAATTGATCCAGAATCATTCTTATAGATGAATTGAACCTATCTCTAAGGCATTGAAATTTTTTATCTACGAATTTGGACTGGTAACCATCGTGATTGAAAAAAAAATTCAAGAAATTTGTTATTGAAAACAAACTGTTCATCGCCAACGACATCCCGTATTCCCAAGCAGTCACCCTTCCAAGTACTAACGGGACTCGACGTAACTTAACTTCTGGGAGCTGACGAGACCAGGTGCGTTCTACGTGATATGGCCGTTGACATTCAAAAATGAAAATTTACCCTCCCAGTCCCAATGGATGAATAGAAAATCACTTCAAAATGATAGAAATGTTTGTTCATTGAATTTGGACTCGTAACCATCGCGAATAAAAAAGCGCGATAAACTTTGAAAAACTCGCAATGAAATTTATCCAGAATCATTCCTATAGATGAATTGAACCTATCTCTATGCCATTGATATTTTTGATCTACGAATTTGGACTGGTAACCATCGCGATTAAAAAACGCGATAAACTTTGAAAAACTCTCAATGGAATTGATCCAGAATCATTCTTATAGATGAATTGAACCTATCTCTAAGGCATTGAAATGTTTTATCTACGAATTTGGACTGGTTACCATCGTGATTGAAAAAAAATTTCAAGAAATTTGTTATTGAAAACAAACTATTCATCGCCAACGACATCCCGTATTCCCAAGCGGTCACCCTTCCAAGTACTAACGGGACTCGACGTAACTTAACTTCTGGGAGCTGACGAGACCAGGTGCGTTCTACGTGATATGGCCGTTGACATTCAAAAATGAAAATTTACCCTCCCAGTCCCAATGGATGAATAGAAAATCACTTCAAAGTGATAGAAATGTTTGTTCATTGAATTTGGACTCGTAACCATCGCGAATAAAAAAGCGCGATAAACTTTGAAAAACTCGCAATGAAATTTATCCAGAATCATTGAAATAGATGAATTGAACCTATCTCTAAGGCATTGAAATGTTTTATCTACGAATTTGGACTGGTAACCATCGCGATTAAAAAACGCGATAAACTTTGAAAAACTCTCAATGGAATTGATCCAGAATCATTCTTATAGATGAATTAAACCTATCTCTAAGGCATTGAAATTTTTTATCTACGAATTTGGACTGGTAACCATCGTGATTGAAAAAAAATTTCAAGAAATTTGTTATTGAAAACAAACTGTTCATCGCCAACGACATCCCGTATTCCCAAGCGGTCACCCTTCCAAGTATTAACGGGACTCGACGTAACTTAACTTCTGGGAGCTGACGAGACCAGGTGCGTTCTACGTGATATGGCCGTTGACATTCAAAAATGAAAATTTACCCTCCCAGTCCCAATGGATGAATAGAAAATCACTTCAAAGTGATAGAAATGTTTGTTCATTGAATTTGGACTCGTAACCATCGCGAATAAAAAAGCGCGATAAACTTTGAAAAACTCGCAATGAAATTTATCCAGAATCATTCAAATAGATGAATTGAACCTATCTCTATGCCATTGATATTTTTGATATACGAATTTGGACTGGTAACCATCGCGATTAAAAAACGCGATAAACTTTGAAAAACTCTCAATGGAATTGATCCAGAATTATTCTTATAGATGAATTGAACCTATCTCTAAGGCATTGAAATTTTTTATCTACGAATTTGGACTGGTAACCATCGTGATTGAAAAAAAAATTTCAAGAAATTTGTTATTGAAAACAAACTATTCATCGCCAACGACATCCCGTATTCCCAAGCGGTCACCCTTCCAAGTATTAACGGGACTCGACGTAACTTAACTTCTGGGAGCTGACGAGACCAGGTGCGTTCTACGTGATATGGCCGTTGACATTCAAAAATGAAAAATTACCCTCCCAGTCCCAATGGATGAATAGAAAATCACTTCAAAGTGATAGAAATGTTTGTTCATTGAATTTGGACTCGTAACCATCGCGAATAAAAAAGCGCGATAAACTTTGAAAAACTCGCAATGAAATTTATCCAGAATCATTCAAATAGATGAATTGAACCTATCTCTATGCCATTGATATTTTTGATATACGAATTTGGACTGGTAACCATCGCGATTAAAAAACGCGATAAACTTTGAAAAACTCTCAATGGAATTGATCCAGAATCATTCTTATAGATGAATTTAACCTATCTCTATGCCATTGATATTTTTGATCTACGAATTTGGACTGGTAACCATCGCGATTAAAAAACGCGATAAACTTTGAAAAACTCTCAATGGAATTGATCCAGAATCATTCTTATAGATGAATTGAACCTATCTCTAAGGCATTGAAATGTTTTATCTACGAATTTGGACTGGTTACCATCGTGATTGAAAAAAAATTTCAAGAAATTTGTTATTGAAAACAAACTATTCATCGCCAACGACATCCCGTATTCCCAAGCGGTCATCCTTCCAAGTACTAACGGGACTCGACGTAACTTAACTTCTGGGAGCTGACGAGACCAGGTGCGTTCTACGTGATATGGCCGTTGACATTCAAAAATGAAAAATTACCCTCCCAGTCCCAATGGATGAATAGAAAATCACTTCAAAGTGATAGAAATGTTTGTTCATTGAATTTGGACTCGTAACCATCGCGAATAAAAAAGCGCGATAAACTTTGAAAAACTCGCAATGAAATTTATCCAGAATCATTGAAATAGATGAATTGAACCTATCTCTAAGGCATTGAAATGTTTTATCTACGAATTTGGACTGGTAACCATCGCGATTAAAAAACGCGATAAACTTTGAAAAACTCTCAATGGAATTGATCCAGAATCATTCTTATAGATGAATTGAACCTATCTCTAAGGCATTGAAATTTTTTATCTACGAATTTGGACTGGTAACCATCGTGATTGAAAAAAAATTTCAAGAAATTTGTTATTGAAAACAAACTGTTCATCGCCAACGACATCCCGTATTCCCAAGCAGTCACCCTTCCAAGTACTAACGGGACTCGACGTAACTTAACTTCTGGGAGCTGACGAGACCAGGTGCGTTCTACGTGATATGGCCGTTGACATTCAAAAATGAAAATTTACCCTCCCAGTCCCAATGGATGAATAGAAAATCACTTCAAAGTGATAGAAATGTTTGTTCATTGAATTTGGACTCGTAACCATCGCGAATAAAAAAGCGCGATAAACTTTGAAAAACTCGCAATGAAATTTATCCAGAATCATTCCTATAGATGAATTGAACCTATCTCTATGCCATTGATATTTTTGATCTACGAATTTGGACTGGTAACCATCGCGATTAAAAAACGCGATAAACTTTGAAAAACTCTCAATGGAATTGATCCAGAATCATTCTTATAGATGAATTGAACCTATCTCTAAGGCATTGAAATGTTTTATCTACGAATTTGGACTGGTTACCATCGTGATTGAAAAAAAATTTCAAGAAATTTGTTATTGAAAACAAACTATTCATCGCCAACGACATCCCGTATTCCCAAGCGGTCACCCTTCCAAGTACTAACGGGACTCGACGTAACTTAACTTCTGGGAGCTGACGAGACCAGGTGCGTTCTACGTGATATGGCCGTTGACATTCAAAAATGAAAAATTACCCTCCCAGTCCCAATGGATGAATAGAAAATCACTTCAAAGTGATAGAAATGTTTGTTCATTGAATTTGGACTCGTAACCATCGCGAATAAAAAAGCGCGATAAACTTTGAAAAACTCGCAATGAAATTTATCCAGAATCATTGAAATAGATGAATTGAACCTATCTCTAAGGCATTGAAATGTTTTATCTACGAATTTGGACTGGTAACCATCGCGATTAAAAAACGCGATAAACTTTGAAAAACTCTCAATGGAATTGATCCAGAATCATTCTTATAGATGAATTGAACCTATCTCTAAGGCATTGAAATTTTTTATCTACGAATTTGGACTGGTAACCATCGTGATTGAAAAAAAATTTCAAGAAATTTGTTATTGAAAACAAACTGTTCATCGCCAACGACATCCCGTATTCCCAAGCGGTCACCCTTCCAAGTATTAACGGGACTCGACGTAACTTAACTTCTGGGAGCTGACGAGACCAGGTGCGTTCTACGTGATATGGCCGTTGACATTCAAAAATGAAAATTTACCCTCCCAGTCCCAATGGATGAATAGAAAATCACTTCAAAGTGATAGAAATGTTTGTTCATTGAATTTGGACTCGTAACCATCGCGAATAAAAAAGCGCGATAAACTTTGAAAAACTCGCAATGAAATTTATCCAGAATCATTCAAATAGATGAATTGAACCTATCTCTATGCCATTGATATTTTTGATATACGAATTTGGACTGGTAACCATCGCGATTAAAAAACGCGATAAACTTTGAAAAACTCTCAATGGAATTGATCCAGAATTATTCTTATAGATGAATTGAACCTATCTCTAAGGCATTGAAATTTTTTATCTACGAATTTGGACTGGTAACCATCGTGATTGAAAAAAAAATTTCAAGAAATTTGTTATTGAAAACAAACTATTCATCGCCAACGACATCCCGTATTCCCAAGCGGTCACCCTTCCAAGTATTAACGGGACTCGACGTAACTTAACTTCTGGGAGCTGACGAGACCAGGTGCGTTCTACGTGATATGGCCGTTGACATTCAAAAATGAAAAATTACCCTCCCAGTCCCAATGGATGAATAGAAAATCACTTCAAAGTGATAGAAATGTTTGTTCATTGAATTTGGACTCGTAACCATCGCGAATAAAAAAGCGCGATAAACTTTGAAAAACTCGCAATGAAATTTATCCAGAATCATTCAAATAGATGAATTGAACCTATCTCTATGCCATTGATATTTTTGATATACGAATTTGGACTGGTAACCATCGCGATTAAAAAACGCGATAAACTTTGAAAAACTCTCAATGGAATTGATCCAGAATCATTCTTATAGATGAATTTAACCTATCTCTAAGGCATTGAAATTTTTTATCTACGAATTTGGACTGGTAACCATCGTGATTGAAAAAAAAATTTCAAGAAATTTGTTATTGAAAACAAACTATTCATCGCCAACGACATCCCGTATTCCCAAGCGGTCACCCTTCCAAGTATTAACGGGACTCGACGTAACTTAACTTCTGGGAGCTGACGAGACCAGGTGCGTTCTACGTGATATGGCCGTTGACATTCAAAAATGAAAAATTACCCTCCCAGTCCCAATGGATGAATAGAAAATCACTTCAAAGTGATAGAAATGTTTGTTCATTGAATTTGGACTCGTAACCATCGCGAATAAAAAAGCGCGATAAACTTTGAAAAACTCGCAATGAAATTTATCCAGAATCATTCAAATAGATGAATTGAACCTATCTCTATGCCATTGATATTTTTGATATACGAATTTGGACTGGTAACCATCGCGATTAAAAAACGCGATAAACTTTGAAAAACTCTCAATGGAATTGATCCAGAATCATTCTTATAGATGAATTTAACCTATCTCTAAGGCATTGAAATTTTTTATCTACGAATTTGGACTGGTAACCATCGTGATTGAAAAAAAAATTTCAAGAAATTTGTTATTGAAAACAAACTATTCATCGCCAACGACATCCCGTATTCCCAAGCGGTCACCCTTCCAAGTACTAACGGGACTCGACGTAACTTAACTTCTGGGAGCTGACGAGACCAGGTGCGTTCTACGTGATATGGCCGTTGACATTCAAAAATGAAAAATTACCCTCCCAGTCCCAATGGATGAATAGAAAATCACTTCAAAGTGATAGAAATGTTTGTTCATTGAATTTGGACTCGTAACCATCGCGAATAAAAAAGCGCGATAAACTTTGAAAAACTCGCAATGAAATTTATCCAGAATCATTCAAATAGATGAATTGAACCTATCTCTATGCCATTGATATTTTTGATATACGAATTTGGACTGGTAACCATCGCGATTAAAAAACGCGATAAACTTTGAAAAACTCTCAATGGAATTGATCCAGAATTATTCTTATAGATGAATTGAACCTATCTCTAAGGCATTGAAATTTTTTATCTACGAATTTGGACTGGTAACCATCGTGATTGAAAAAAAAATTTCAAGAAATTTGTTATTGAAAACAAAC
Organism: Daphnia pulicaria; assembly: GCF_021234035.1. NCBI lineage: Eukaryota > Metazoa > Arthropoda > Branchiopoda > Diplostraca > Daphniidae > Daphnia > Daphnia pulicaria. The sequence continues at coordinate 4,457 of NW_025804916.1, read as the reverse complement.
TATTCATCGCCAACGACATCCCGTATTCCCAAGCGGTCACCCTTCCAAGTATTAACGGGACTCGACGTAACTTAACTTCTGGGAGCTGACGAGACCAGGTGCGTTCTACGTGATATGGCCGTTGACATTCAAAAATGAAAAATTACCCTCCCAGTCCCAATGGATGAATAGAAAATCACTTCAAAGTGATAGAAATGTTTGTTCATTGAATTTGGACTCGTAACCATCGCGAATAAAAAAGCGCGATAAACTTTGAAAAACTCGCAATGAAATTTATCCAGAATCATTCAAATAGATGAATTGAACCTATCTCTATGCCATTGATATTTTTGATATACGAATTTGGACTGGTAACCATCGCGATTAAAAAACGCGATAAACTTTGAAAAACTCTCAATGGAATTGATCCAGAATCATTCTTATAGATGAATTTAACCTATCTCTAAGGCATTGAAATTTTTTATCTACGAATTTGGACTGGTAACCATCGTGATTGAAAAAAAAATTTCAAGAAATTTGTTATTGAAAACAAACTATTCATCGCCAACGACATCCCGTATTCCCAAGCGGTCACCCTTCCAAGTATTAACGGGACTCGACGTAACTTAACTTCTGGGAGCTGACGAGACCAGGTGCGTTCTACGTGATATGGCCGTTGACATTCAAAAATGAAAAATTACCCTCCCAGTCCCAATGGATGAATAGAAAATCACTTCAAAGTGATAGAAATGTTTGTTCATTGAATTTGGACTCGTAACCATCGCGAATAAAAAAGCGCGATAAACTTTGAAAAACTCGCAATGAAATTTATCCAGAATCATTCAAATAGATGAATTGAACCTATCTCTATGCCATTGATATTTTTGATATACGAATTTGGACTGGTAACCATCGCGATTAAAAAACGCGATAAACTTTGAAAAACTCTCAATGGAATTGATCCAGAATCATTCTTATAGATGAATTGAACCTATCTCTAAGGCATTGAAATTTTTTATCTACGAATTTGGACTGGTAACCATCGTGATTGAAAAAAAAATTTCAAGAAATTTGTTATTGAAAACAAACTATTCATCGCCAACGACATCCCGTATTCCCAAGCGGTCACCCTTCCAAGTATTAACGGGACTCGACGTAACTTAACTTCTGGGAGCTGACGAGACCAGGTGCGTTCCACGTGATATGGCCGTTGACATTCAAAAATGAAAAATTACCCTCCCAGTCCCAATGGATGAATAGAAAATCACTTCAAAGTGATAGAAATGTTTGTTCATTGAATTTGGACTCGTAACCATCGCGAATAAAAAAGCGCGATAAACTTTGAAAAACTCGCAATGAAATTTATCCAGAATCATTCAAATAGATGAATTGAACCTATCTCTATGCCATTGATATTTTTGATATACGAATTTGGACTGGTAACCATCGCGATTAAAAAACGCGATAAACTTTGAAAAACTCTCAATGGAATTGATCCAGAATCATTCTTATAGATGAATTTAACCTATCTCTAAGGCATTGAAATTTTTTATCTACGAATTTGGACTGGTAACCATCGTGATTGAAAAAAAAATTTCAAGAAATTTGTTATTGAAAACAAACTATTCATCGCCAACGACATCCCGTATTCCCAAGCGGTCACCCTTCCAAGTACTAACGGGACTCGACGTAACTTAACTTCTGGGAGCTGACGAGACCAGGTGCGTTCTACGTGATATGGCCGTTGACATTCAAAAATGAAAAATTACCCTCCCAGTCCCAATGGATGAATAGAAAATCACTTCAAAGTGATAGAAATGTTTGTTCATTGAATTTGGACTCGTAACCATCGCGAATAAAAAAGCGCGATAAACTTTGAAAAACTCGCAATGAAATTTATCCAGAATCATTGAAATAGATGAATTGAACCTATCTCTAAGGCATTGAAATGTTTTATCTACGAATTTGGACTGGTAACCATCGCGATTAAAAAACGCGATAAACTTTGAAAAACTCTCAATGGAATTGATCCAGAATCATTCTTATAGATGAATTGAACCTATCTCTAAGGCATTGAAATTTTTTATCTACGAATTTGGACTGGTAACCATCGTGATTGAAAAAAAATTTCAAGAAATTTGTTATTGAAAACAAACTGTTCATCGCCAACGACATCCCGTATTCCCAAGCGGTCACCCTTCCAAGTACTAACGGGACTCGACGTAACTTAACTTCTGGGAGCTGACGAGACCAGGTGCGTTCTACGTGATATGGCCGTTGACATTCAAAAATGAAAATTTACCCTCCCAGTCCCAATGGATGAATAGAAAATCACTTCAAAGTGATAGAAATGTTTGTTCATTGAATTTGGACTCGTAACCATCGCGAATAAAAAAGCGCGATAAACTTTGAAAAACTCGCAATGAAATTTATCCAGAATCATTGAAATAGATGAATTGAACCTATCTCTAAGGCATTGAAATGTTTTATCTACGAATTTGGACTGGTAACCATCGCGATTAAAAAACGCGATAAACTTTGAAAAACTCTCAATGGAATTGATCCAGAATCATTCTTATAGATGAATTTAACCTATCTCTAAGGCATTGAAATTTTTTATCTACGAATTTGGACTGGTAACCATCGTGATTGAAAAAAAAATTTCAAGAAATTTGTTATTGAAAACAAACTATTCATCGCCAACGACATCCCGTATTCCCAAGCGGTCACCCTTCCAAGTATTAACGGGACTCGACGTATCTTAACTTCTGGGAGCTGACGAGACCAGGTGCGTTCTACGTGATATGGCCGTTGACATTCAAAAATGAAAAATTACCCTCCCAGTCCCAATGGATGAATAGAAAATCACTTCAAAGTGATAGAAATGTTTGTTCATTGAATTTGGACTCGTAACCATCGCGAATAAAAAAGCGCGATAAACTTTGAAAAACTCGCAATGAAATTTATCCAGAATCATTCAAATAGATGAATTGAACCTATCTCTATGCCATTGATATTTTTGATATACGAATTTGGACTGGTAACCATCGCGATTAAAAAACGCGATAAACTTTGAAAAACTCTCAATGGAATTGATCCAGAATTATTCTTATAGATGAATTGAACCTATCTCTAAGGCATTGAAATTTTTTATCTACGAATTTGGACTGGTAACCATCGTGATTGAAAAAAAAATTTCAAGAAATTTGTTATTGAAAACAAACTATTCATCGCCAACGACATCCCGTATTCCCAAGCGGTCACCCTTCCAAGTATTAACGGGACTCGACGTAACTTAACTTCTGGGAGCTGACGAGACCAGGTGCGTTCTACGTGATATGGCCGTTGACATTCAAAAATGAAAAATTACCCTCCCAGTCCCAATGGATGAATAGAAAATCACTTCAAAGTGATAGAAATGTTTGTTCATTGAATTTGGACTCGTAACCATCGCGAATAAAAAAGCGCGATAAACTTTGAAAAACTCGCAATGAAATTTATCCAGAATCATTCAAATAGATGAATTGAACCTATCTCTATGCCATTGATATTTTTGATATACGAATTTGGACTGGTAACCATCGCGATTAAAAAACGCGATAAACTTTGAAAAACTCTCAATGGAATTGATCCAGAATCATTCTTATAGATGAATTGAACCTATCTCTAAGGCATTGAAATTTTTTATCTACGAATTTGGACTGGTAACCATCGTGATTGAAAAAAAAATTTCAAGAAATTTGTTATTGAAAACAAACTATTCATCGCCAACGACATCCCGTATTCCCAAGCGGTCACCCTTCCAAGTATTAACGGGACTCGACGTAACTTAACTTCTGGGAGCTGACGAGACCAGGTGCGTTCCACGTGATATGGCCGTTGACATTCAAAAATGAAAAATTACCCTCCCAGTCCCAATGGATGAATAGAAAATCACTTCAAAGTGATAGAAATGTTTGTTCATTGAATTTGGACTCGTAACCATCGCGAATAAAAAAGCGCGATAAACTTTGAAAAACTCGCAATGAAATTTATCCAGAATCATTCAAATAGATGAATTGAACCTATCTCTATGCCATTGATATTTTTGATATACGAATTTGGACTGGTAACCATCGCGATTAAAAAACGCGATAAACTTTGAAAAACTCTCAATGGAATTGATCCAGAATCATTCTTATAGATGAATTTAACCTATCTCTAAGGCATTGAAATTTTTTATCTACGAATTTGGACTGGTAACCATCGTGATTGAAAAAAAAATTTCAAGAAATTTGTTATTGAAAACAAACTATTCATCGCCAACGACATCCCGTATTCCCAAGCGGTCACCCTTCCAAGTACTAACGGGACTCGACGTAACTTAACTTCTGGGAGCTGACGAGACCAGGTGCGTTCTACGTGATATGGCCGTTGACATTCAAAAATGAAAATTTACCCTCCCAGTCCCAATGGATGAATAGAAAATCACTTCAAAG
>NW_025804915.1:20000-24002 GCF_021234035.1 Daphnia pulicaria | reverse complement strand
CAACGCCTGAATATCGCAGCATGGAATGATGGAATAGGACCTCGGTCCGATTTTGCTGGTCTTTTACTTTTGGACCCGAGGTAATGGTCAATAGAGACGGACGGGGGCATTCGTACTGCGGCGACAGAGGTGAAATTCTTGGACCGCCGCAAGACGAACAACAGCGAAGGCATTTGCCAAGAATGTTTTCCTTGATCAAGAACGAAAGTTAGAGGTTCGAAGGCGATCAGATACCGCCCTAGTTCTAACCATAAACGATGCCAACCAGCAATCCGTCGGAGTTACTCCAATGACTCGACGGGCAGCTTCCGGGAAACCAAAGTCTTTGGGTTCCGGGGGAAGTATGGTTGCAAAGCTGAAACTTAAAGGAATTGACGGAAGGGCACCACCAGGAGTGGAGCCTGCGGCTTAATTTGACTCAACACGGGAAACCTCACCAGGCCCGGACACTGGAAGGATTGACAGATTGAGAGCTCTTTCTTGATTCGGTGGGTGGTGGTGCATGGCCGTTCTTAGTTGGTGGAGCGATTTGTCTGGTTAATTCCGATAACGAACGAGACTCTAGCCTGCTAAATAGGTGACGGGTTTTATCAATTGAAACCGAAGGGAGTACGGAGGCGTCGGGATCAGGTGGCGGCGATTCGGGTCTCGGTGGGACTGGTTCCTTTAGTGAGGCAATCTCTCGGCTTGGTTTCGTTGTGCTCTGTTCGTCGGGTGTACGGCCTTCACGGGTTGGTTGCCTGGCGGATGAGGTATGGCGGGGCTTTGTCGGGAATGTCTCGCGGGGGCTGGCTCTATTGTTATTCGGTCGTCGTCATCCCCGGCGATACCTTCTGCTCTCGCGTCCGTCACGCAGTCTTCTTAGAGGGACAAGCGGCGTCCAGCCGCGTGACAGTGAGCAATAACAGGTCTGTGATGCCCTTAGATGTCCTGGGCCGCACGCGCGCTACACTGAAGGAATCAGCGTGTTTCACTCTCCCTGTCCGAAAGGACCGGGTAACCGCTGAACCTCCTTCGTGGTTGGGATTGGGGACTGCAATGATCCCCATGAACCAGGAATCCCTAGTAGGCGCGGGTCACTAGCCCGCGTCGATTACGTCCCTGCCCTTTGTACACACCGCCCGTCGCTACTACCGATTGAATGATTTAGTGAGGCCTTCGGACGGGCTTGTCGGGGTGCCGTCGAGTGGGGAGCAATCTCTGCCCGTGCGGTGCCTACCAACGGCGAGACTGAAAGATGGTCGAACTTGATCCTTTAGAGGAAGTAAAAGTCGTAACAAGGTTTCCGTAGGTGAACCTGCGGAAGGATCATAAACGAACAAGACAAATGTTTTGCGCATATGGCTTTGGTTGAGCACGAAACAACTAAAAGTTGCAAAACAAAAAAACCCCATCAAAAGTCTTTCGGCGTAAGACATCGTATGAACTATGTGTGGGTTGACGGAAGAAAATCATTTATTTTGAACGGGTATCAGGCGCTCTGATGCGCGGTGGTTTAAAGCGGATTCGCCTTTTCAAATTGATTTTTCTTTCCTCTCGGCTCAAAAAAAAACACAAAGTCTTTCGATTTGGTCTATGGCCGTGAGCAAATTCTTCCTGCTTCGATGGTGAATGTCTCTATAGATTCATTCGACCTTTAGCGGCGCTCACAGTGTTGACGTTAGTAGAGTGAAGAATACGATAGCCCGCCTGGGCCGCGAGTACCGAAGGAACAATAAAGGAGATTTTATAAAGTCTTAGTCCCTAAATCAAACACTTTGAAAAATAAAAACTCGGTGGATGGAGAGTCGGAAAAAAAAAAAACATCAAGATTTTGAACGGGTATCAGGCGCTCTGATGCGCGGTGGTTTAAAGCGGATACGCCCAATCGAAATTGTTTTTTTTTGTTTCTCTCTTCGTCTTCGGGATTTTTTGATTCTCGGTGGGGGACGAAAGTGTGAGACTTTACTCTGGACGTTCTTTTCGGGCGTAGATACTCGTGGTTGCGTGCGTGTGCGTCGTATAGACTAACACTCCAAAGCCCGACACTATGCCGTTGAAAACCGAATGTTTTTTAAGCTTGCCCTTCGCCCTCTCGATGAAGTAGGAAGAATTCAAAATCACAATAACACACTAAACCCAAATTCTAGTACGAGTGTTTATCGGAACATTTTCTTTCTGGCTTTCTTTCTCCGCCCTCGCATTCATTTGCTTGGGCGGGTTGGAGAAAAAGAGAGAAGAAAACGAATATGTCGTTTTATATACGACCCTGAACGGTGGATCACTAGGCTCGTGGATCGATGAAGAGCGCAGCAAAGTGCGCTAATCCATGCGAACTGCAGAACACATGGAGCATCGAAATCTTGAACGTAAATGGCGGCCCAGCTTCTCGCTCGGGCCACATCTGACTGAGGGTCGGTCGAATGATGAACGAACAGAGATTTTTTCAGTCTTGGTTTTGCATGTTGGGTCGCGGCGAGATTTATTTTTCACCCGGCCTGACCGCATAAAAGCTCCCGAATCTCTAACGTCTGGGTGCCGCGCGACTTAAGTGTCCGCGATGCCTCAAATACAAAAAAGGGGGAAAAATAAAAGAAGGTTCGCCCTGTTTTGTTTTTTTCCTCTCTATTCAAAAGAAACCTTTTTCGATGGCAAAACAGATGGGAAATTTTTGAGCCAACTCAAAAAAAAATTTTAGAAATAAACACATCTTCTCGAACAAGGTGTCGGCTGCGTGTGCGCGATATACCGCTTCAACGCGAGTTTAGTTGTGTGTGTGCGCCGGGCGTGTCGAAGTGTCGACCACCGCGAATTATCACTCACTCTAACCGCTCGTTATGCAAGCTTGGTTCGCGCACGACGCGTTGTTTCAATACAAAAAGCCGCAGGACGCCCTGTCACTTTTCGTAAATTAATTTTTGCGAATAACGAGAGACTCGCTTTATTTCGAAAAAAAAAAATTTGAACCGGCAATTATTCAATCTTTCCCGGCTTTAAAACGCCAAAGTCTGCCGAGCTAGATAAAGTGTTGTCTCCTTTTGAAAACAAACAATTCATTCTGACCTCAGTTTAGATGAGACTACCCGCTGAACTTAAGCATATCAGTAAGCGGAGGAAAAGAAACTAACAAGGATTCCCTTAGTAGCGGCGAGCGAACAGGGATGAGCCCAGCACCGAACCTCGCGCCCGGTTGAGCGGGTGCCGAGGAATGTGGTGTTCGGGAGGATCGTGCGCGTCTGTCCGGTATCTATCGTCCAAGTCTCCATGAACGGGGCGAGCAACCCACAGAGGGTGTCAGGCCCGTAGATAAGACGAGCCGAGACCGTGCATCGGATCCCTTCCCAAGAGTCGGGTTGCTTGAGCGTGCAGCCCTAAGCGGGAGGTAAACTCCTTCTAAGGCTAAATATCGCCACGAGACCGATAGCGAACAAGTACCGCGAGGGAAAGTTGAAAAGAACTTTGAAGAGAGAGTTCAAGAGTGCGTGAAACCGTTCAGGGGGTTAAACGGGTGGGCCCTCGAAGGTCGAACAAGTCCCCGCTCCCGGCACTTGGTTGTATGCCCTTAACGCTGCATGGAGACTGCCTGAATTGGCGGCTCTCTTGCATAAGTCGTTCTGCGATCGCAATAGCCACGCCAAGGTCCGCAAGTGGGGGGCCTAGTAGGACTCCGCGACCGACTGGGTGTCTGTTACACGGGGCGTCCGTTAGCGAGTTTCGTGGTTACCTTCGCGGGTGCCGCGATGACGAGCGCGGCGTTTCCCAACAGTACTGCCCGGTCGTGACCTGTCTCCTCCCGGGAGGTGTCGTAGCTTTTTTTTGTAAAAGAGAAAAAGTTGCGGTGCTCAACCTGTGGAGGCCCAGAGCGGAGAGTAGAAGTCGGGTCCCACCCGACCCGTCTTGAAACACGGACCAAGGAGTCTAACATGTGCGCAAGTCGTCGAGAAATTATCAAACTAAACTCGCGAGGCGCAATGAAAGTGAAGCGGCCCCGATGAGGGTGCATCCGCGAGGGGTGATCCCGTC
>NW_025804915.1:0-15000 GCF_021234035.1 Daphnia pulicaria | reverse complement strand
GTGGAGACCGGTCGGTAGTTGAGCGGGCGGCCCGGCCTGAGCTCAGGTGAATGTCCGGCAAAATTTCGGAAATCAACTTTTTCGTACAGTTACTGCCCGGAACATCCACTACTTTCCTATATAGGGAAGAGGTTGTCGAAAATGAAAATTGAAAAAATTTTCTAAGTCCGAAAAATTGAAAAATTTTTCTAAGTCCCGACGACGGATAGTGAAGCTATAGGCGGCACTGGGACGAGCAAAGACGGCTAAAAATGGCGAGAAAGAGCGAAAGAAAAAAGTTGGAAAAAATTTCTAAGTCCTAAAATTTCCAAGACCGGTTTTTGGTGGTGACCGGTCGGCGGGTGTGATGGTAAGCCCCGCCTGAGCTCTGGTGAAAGCCCGGCAAAATTTCGGAAATCAACTTTTTCGTACAGTTACTGCCCGGAACATCCACTACTTTCCTATATAGGGAAGAGGTTGTCGAGAAAGAAAAAAGTTGAAAAATTTTCTAAGTCCGAAAATTTCCAAGACCGGTTTTTGGTGGTGACCGGGCGGCAGTTGAGCGGGCGGCCCGGCCTGAGCTCAGGTGAAAGTCCGGCAAAAATTCGGAAATCGACTTTTTCGTACAGTTACTGCCCGGAACATCCACTACTTTCCTATATAGGGAAGAGGTTGTCGAAAAAAAGAAAGTTGAAAAATTTTCTAAGTCCGAAAAATTGAAAAATTTTTCTAAGTCCCGACGACGTGGTAGTGACGTGGTTGGCGGGACTTGGACGTATAAAGGCCGATGAAAAAAAATGGAAATGGAAATGAAAATTTCTCGATTTCCGACGACGGTGTTTGGCAACGACTCTCTCGCCCGGCCACTGGTCGGCGCGAGAGAGGAGTGAGCGAGACCCGTCGATTCGAAAAGAGAAGCCGTCACACCGTCGAGGCGTGGCGGCTCTCAAGTGGGTTGGTCGGGCGTGTCGTGATGACTCGCGACCGTAAAAAATTCCCACTCAAATTCTCCCATTTCCGACGACGGTGTTTGGCAACGACTCTCTCGCCCGGCCTCTGGTCGGCGCGAGAGAGGAGTGAGCGAGACCCGTCGATTCGAAAAAAAGCCGTCACACCGTCGAGGCGTGGCGGCTCTCAAATGGGTTGGTCGGGCGTGTCGTGATGACTTGCGACCGTAAAAAATTCCCACTCGTCGAAAATTTTCTAAGTCCCAACTTTGAAAACGACGGTTCCTGAAAGTCGGCTGGCGGTTGGATGGGGCAATGTCCCCGTCCAATCGCTAAAAATGAGCCGGAAAACGGAGACATTATGCGGCGGAACATTAGTGGTTTTCCTTAGTATAGAAGAGGTCTCGATTCCTAAACTCGGAAAAATTTTCAGAGTCCCAAAAATTTTCGAAGTGTCGAATAGTTTGGTTTCTCGAATTGAAAATTTTTTTCAAATTTGCGACATTACGACAAGCAGCGATTGTAAAGCCCGGTCCAAATTTTTCAAACGAGTCTTACTTCTTGTTAGTCCGCCTGGCCGATACCAAAGAATGGCCGACCGTCGACTATCGGGCGAATAGACGGGTGAAAGAAATAAAGTCGAAGCCGGTGGTTGGATAGATATCGAAGGGAAGGCGAAAGAGGCGAAAAGGAAAGCGCGAAATTTCTTTAGTAGCTTCGACGCAAAAACTTTGGTATCGACGGGGAGCTTTGGGAAATGAAACGAAGACGCAGAATGGGAAGTTGTCCGGTTCGGCGTTAGTTGTAGTTTCATTTCCACCGTAGCTGAGCTCCTTTCCGCCCGCCACTTCACATGATTTTAGTTTCGATTCCGTTCGATCGCGCTTGCACTGTCTTTGTTTTTTTTTCACTGCTTGGATCGCGGCTTTGCTCTAACCAGTTTAGCCCCATGCGATCAAAAAGTCTTAAAAAAAAAAAACCGTTGAACGGAGACGAACTCGATGAGCTGTCGGTGTGTGAAATATCATTCCTTCGGTAAAACCGTTTTCGAAATTTCCGATGGTCGGTATATGTAAAAATATATCCGAACCGCGATGTGGACGGGAATTCAAACGCCCGCTTCACCGATTGGTGCGACAGCTGAGAAGCTCGTCACTCGATCCAACGACTCTTGGTCGAAAAGTTCAGAAGAGGTGCGCGCGTCAAACATTTTTTTGGTTTCGGACGTTTCGTTTCTTCGGCACGTGTGGTTTGTCTGTGGCCGTCTGTGAGAGAAATCGGACGCTTGTTCTTTGTTATTTTACCGTAACAAGACAAGACGGGAAAGATTCTTTCTTCCAAACTTACGGCATCATAACCATCAGCGTTTACCGTCAGCGACGATACGGAAGAGAAAAGAAAATGGTGCGCGTCTTTTCACTTTTTGACACCGTATCAAAAAAAAATTACCGTTCAGGCGGAAATGTGTGTGTGTGTGTGAGCCGAGAGATAAAAAATAAAAAAGCCACCAAACAGAACGCTTTCAAATTATTTCGTGCGGCGTGCGCATATTTCACATTTTGCCGTTTGACGGAAGCTCGTTGTGTGGAACACAGAAGTGGAGATGGACGGAGTTGAAGGGGGGCGAAGACGGCCCGGTCGGACAAAGTCAAGAGATTGAAATATACGAGAGAATTGGGTGGAAGTGATGGCAAATCTATAAAATTCAAAAATCGGATGAGATGCGAGGACCGCAAAATGTGGCGTCGACTCTGACTCTCTTTTACTACGAACTTCCCTTCGACGGAAGATATCGAGAGCTGAGCTGAGCGCCCGCTGAGTATGGCCGGCGTAATTACAAACGAGTTACGGTTGGAGCTATATCGATTGTACGTATCCCGAACGTTCATCGAACAAGCCAGATCAACTCGGCGCCCGGTAAGATGTACGCTCAGTTATGGCCATGACACACGAAGGGAGAATTCAAACGGCTGTGAGTGTACGGCCCGCCCGGAGTTGTGTGTAGGCAGTGACCTCTCAAGAAAAAACGTAAAAAATTTTTTTTTGACAGTCACCGGTCTGCGACAAGTAATCAGTACGAAACTTGGGTGCAATGCAAAAAACATTTTGAGAATCCTTGCTTGACAACAACGAATCTAACACGATAAAAAAAACGATCCCCATCGGTGTACCGCTTGCTTTTCTCGCGCTTCGGCGCAGAATCGCTTATTCAGCTGCCCTTGGAATATGTTCGTTTCGTGCATACTTGATCTCGGTCATTCTTCGGTGAACTCTTAAAGAATTGCGCACTTTTATAGGGGTAGTCTGGTTGCTTGTCTCGACTTGAAATGATTTGTTTTTTTCCGCCCATGACTTTCTATACGATGCCTCTATGCTGGCCTCTGACCGCGGTTGTTCCGAGTTTTCTCTTTCTCTTCGAAAGTCTTTGCGGAAAATTCTGCCTCGTGTGACCGCTGAGCGGTGAGGTGTGTGTGTGTGTGTGTGTCGTGCGGGGTGATGCGAGAGTGTGCCTCGGCGGTGGAAAAATAAAAATAAAACTCTGAGCCCACAAAAATTTAAAAGATGTATGCTTGTCAGCTTAGTAAAGCAGGCTTGACTTATGAGCATACAGCACGCCACATATGACCGTCGAAAACCGTAATACGGGAAAAAAAGTTGATGAATATATCAAGACCGGTCGAATGAATCCGATTCACTTTGGGCTCATAGACCGTTGAATGGTCTTTGACTTTGGAAATTGAAATGAAAAAAATCCAACAAACGGATCGGATCGGTGTTTCTCTTCACTGGGACTCGCTGTGACACGCCAGGCGTTGCGATCAAAAATTTTAGTTTCCGAAGAAAAAGAAAAAAAACGAAAAACGTGTTGATTTGGTGTGTGTTTGGTGATGCGTGGGCGAAATAAAAACCCGCAACTCGCCGGATGCATATCAAACAAACATACACGAAATACCTGGTTGATCCTGCCAGTAGCATATGCTTGTCTCAAAGATTAAGCCATGCATGTCTAAGTACAAGCCGCTAGACGGCGAAACCGCGAATGGCTCAATAAATCAGTTATGGTTCCTTAGATCCACTCCATCCTACTTGGATAACTGTGGTAATTCTAGAGCTAATACATGCACTCGAGCCTCGACTGCGGGCTTTCGGGCTCGCAGAAGAGGTGCTTTTATTAGATCAAAACCAGTCGGGGCCGGGCTTTCGGGCTCGCGCACCGTACCAATTTTGGTGACTCTGGATAACTTCACGCCGATCGCACGGCCTTCGCGCCGGCGACGTATCTTTCAAATGTCTGCCTTATCAACTGTCGATGGTAGGTTACGCGCCTACCATGGTTGCAACGGGTAACGGGGAATCGGGGTTCGATTCCGGAGAGGGAGCCTGAGAAACGGCTACCACATCCAAGGAAGGCAGCAGGCGCGCAAATTACCCACTCCCGGCACGGGGAGGTAGTGACGAAAAATAACGATACGGGACTCTTCCGAGGCCCCGTGATTGGAATGAGTACACTTTAAATCCTTTAACGAGGAACCATTGGAGGGCAAGTCTGGTGCCAGCAGCCGCGGTAACTCCAGCTCCAATAGCGTATATTAAAGTTGTTGCGGTTAAAAAGCTCGTAGTCGGATGTCTGTCTTCGGCCGGGCGGCGCCGCTCTGAATCAAGGGTGTTGCGTTTCACGCTCTGGGAGCCCGGGTGTCAAAGCCCGACTCTCTTCACGGTCGGACAACATCGCCGGAGTGGTGGTCGGTGCGTCGTTGTTGTATCTGCGGCCAGAGTTGGAAAGTTCTTTCGGGTTCTTTTTTAAATTTTGGTCGTAGTTGACTCGATTCGCTCCACCCAGTCAATCGTTCGGGGTGCCCTTCACCGGGTGTCTCGGGCGGCCGGCAACGTTTACTTTGAACAAATTAGAGTGCTCAAAGCAGGTGTATCCCAACGCCTGAATATCGCAGCATGGAATGATGGAATAGGACCTCGGTCCGATTTTGCTGGTCTTTTACTTTTGGACCCGAGGTAATGGTCAATAGAGACGGACGGGGGCATTCGTACTGCGGCGACAGAGGTGAAATTCTTGGACCGCCGCAAGACGAACAACAGCGAAGGCATTTGCCAAGAATGTTTTCCTTGATCAAGAACGAAAGTTAGAGGTTCGAAGGCGATCAGATACCGCCCTAGTTCTAACCATAAACGATGCCAACCAGCAATCCGTCGGAGTTACTCCAATGACTCGACGGGCAGCTTCCGGGAAACCAAAGTCTTTGGGTTCCGGGGGAAGTATGGTTGCAAAGCTGAAACTTAAAGGAATTGACGGAAGGGCACCACCAGGAGTGGAGCCTGCGGCTTAATTTGACTCAACACGGGAAACCTCACCAGGCCCGGACACTGGAAGGATTGACAGATTGAGAGCTCTTTCTTGATTCGGTGGGTGGTGGTGCATGGCCGTTCTTAGTTGGTGGAGCGATTTGTCTGGTTAATTCCGATAACGAACGAGACTCTAGCCTGCTAAATAGGTGACGGGTTTTATCAATTGAAACCGAAGGGAGTACGGAGGCGTCGGGATCAGGTGGCGGCGATTCGGGTCTCGGTGGGACTGGTTCCTTTAGTGAGGCAATCTCTCGGCTTGGTTTCGTTGTGCTCTGTTCGTCGGGTGTACGGCCTTCACGGGTTGGTTGCCTGGCGGATGAGGTATGGCGGGGCTTTGTCGGGAATGTCTCGCGGGGGCTGGCTCTATTGTTATTCGGTCGTCGTCATCCCCGGCGATACCTTCTGCTCTCGCGTCCGTCACGCAGTCTTCTTAGAGGGACAAGCGGCGTCCAGCCGCGTGACAGTGAGCAATAACAGGTCTGTGATGCCCTTAGATGTCCTGGGCCGCACGCGCGCTACACTGAAGGAATCAGCGTGTTTCACTCTCCCTGTCCGAAAGGACCGGGTAACCGCTGAACCTCCTTCGTGGTTGGGATTGGGGACTGCAATGATCCCCATGAACCAGGAATCCCTAGTAGGCGCGGGTCACTAGCCCGCGTCGATTACGTCCCTGCCCTTTGTACACACCGCCCGTCGCTACTACCGATTGAATGATTTAGTGAGGCCTTCGGACGGGCTTGTCGGGGTGCCGTCGAGTGGGGAGCAATCTCTGCCCGTGCGGTGCCTACCAACGGCGAGACTGAAAGATGGTCGAACTTGATCCTTTAGAGGAAGTAAAAGTCGTAACAAGGTTTCCGTAGGTGAACCTGCGGAAGGATCATAAACGAACAAGACAAATGTTTTGCGCATATGGCTTTGGTTGAGCACGAAACAACTAAAAGTTGCAAAACAAAAAAACCCCATCAAAAGTCTTTCGGCGTAAGACATCGTATGAACTATGTGTGGGTTGACGGAAGAAAATCATTTATTTTGAACGGGTATCAGGCGCTCTGATGCGCGGTGGTTTAAAGCGGATTCGCCTTTTCAAATTGATTTTTCTTTCCTCTCGGCTCAAAAAAAAACACAAAGTCTTTCGATTTGGTCTATGGCCGTGAGCAAATTCTTCCTGCTTCGATGGTGAATGTCTCTATAGATTCATTCGACCTTTAGCGGCGCTCACAGTGTTGACGTTAGTAGAGTGAAGAATACGATAGCCCGCCTGGGCCGCGAGTACCGAAGGAACAATAAAGGAGATTTTATAAAGTCTTAGTCCCTAAATCAAACACTTTGAAAAATAAAAACTCGGTGGATGGAGAGTCGGAAAAAAAAAAAACATCAAGATTTTGAACGGGTATCAGGCGCTCTGATGCGCGGTGGTTTAAAGCGGATACGCCCAATCGAAATTGTTTTTTTTTGTTTCTCTCTTCGTCTTCGGGATTTTTTGATTCTCGGTGGGGGACGAAAGTGTGAGACTTTACTCTGGACGTTCTTTTCGGGCGTAGATACTCGTGGTTGCGTGCGTGTGCGTCGTATAGACTAACACTCCAAAGCCCGACACTATGCCGTTGAAAACCGAATGTTTTTTAAGCTTGCCCTTCGCCCTCTCGATGAAGTAGGAAGAATTCAAAATCACAATAACACACTAAACCCAAATTCTAGTACGAGTGTTTATCGGAACATTTTCTTTCTGGCTTTCTTTCTCCGCCCTCGCATTCATTTGCTTGGGCGGGTTGGAGAAAAAGAGAGAAGAAAACGAATATGTCGTTTTATATACGACCCTGAACGGTGGATCACTAGGCTCGTGGATCGATGAAGAGCGCAGCAAAGTGCGCTAATCCATGCGAACTGCAGAACACATGGAGCATCGAAATCTTGAACGTAAATGGCGGCCCA
This sequence comes from Daphnia pulicaria, assembly GCF_021234035.1. Taxonomy (NCBI): domain Eukaryota; kingdom Metazoa; phylum Arthropoda; class Branchiopoda; order Diplostraca; family Daphniidae; genus Daphnia; species Daphnia pulicaria. The sequence goes on along the minus strand of NW_025804915.1, from coordinate 7,780 downwards.
GCTTCTCGCTCGGGCCACATCTGACTGAGGGTCGGTCGAATGATGAACGAACAGAGATTTTTTCAGTCTTGGTTTTGCATGTTGGGTCGCGGCGAGATTTATTTTTCACCCGGCCTGACCGCATAAAAGCTCCCGAATCTCTAACGTCTGGGTGCCGCGCGACTTAAGTGTCCGCGATGCCTCAAATACAAAAAAGGGGGAAAAATAAAAGAAGGTTCGCCCTGTTTTGTTTTTTTCCTCTCTATTCAAAAGAAACCTTTTTCGATGGCAAAACAGATGGGAAATTTTTGAGCCAACTCAAAAAAAAATTTTAGAAATAAACACATCTTCTCGAACAAGGTGTCGGCTGCGTGTGCGCGATATACCGCTTCAACGCGAGTTTAGTTGTGTGTGTGCGCCGGGCGTGTCGAAGTGTCGACCACCGCGAATTATCACTCACTCTAACCGCTCGTTATGCAAGCTTGGTTCGCGCACGACGCGTTGTTTCAATACAAAAAGCCGCAGGACGCCCTGTCACTTTTCGTAAATTAATTTTTGCGAATAACGAGAGACTCGCTTTATTTCGAAAAAAAAAAATTTGAACCGGCAATTATTCAATCTTTCCCGGCTTTAAAACGCCAAAGTCTGCCGAGCTAGATAAAGTGTTGTCTCCTTTTGAAAACAAACAATTCATTCTGACCTCAGTTTAGATGAGACTACCCGCTGAACTTAAGCATATCAGTAAGCGGAGGAAAAGAAACTAACAAGGATTCCCTTAGTAGCGGCGAGCGAACAGGGATGAGCCCAGCACCGAACCTCGCGCCCGGTTGAGCGGGTGCCGAGGAATGTGGTGTTCGGGAGGATCGTGCGCGTCTGTCCGGTATCTATCGTCCAAGTCTCCATGAACGGGGCGAGCAACCCACAGAGGGTGTCAGGCCCGTAGATAAGACGAGCCGAGACCGTGCATCGGATCCCTTCCCAAGAGTCGGGTTGCTTGAGCGTGCAGCCCTAAGCGGGAGGTAAACTCCTTCTAAGGCTAAATATCGCCACGAGACCGATAGCGAACAAGTACCGCGAGGGAAAGTTGAAAAGAACTTTGAAGAGAGAGTTCAAGAGTGCGTGAAACCGTTCAGGGGGTTAAACGGGTGGGCCCTCGAAGGTCGAACAAGTCCCCGCTCCCGGCACTTGGTTGTATGCCCTTAACGCTGCATGGAGACTGCCTGAATTGGCGGCTCTCTTGCATAAGTCGTTCTGCGATCGCAATAGCCACGCCAAGGTCCGCAAGTGGGGGGCCTAGTAGGACTCCGCGACCGACTGGGTGTCTGTTACACGGGGCGTCCGTTAGCGAGTTTCGTGGTTACCTTCGCGGGTGCCGCGATGACGAGCGCGGCGTTTCCCAACAGTACTGCCCGGTCGTGACCTGTCTCCTCCCGGGAGGTGTCGTAGCTTTTTTTTGTAAAAGAGAAAAAGTTGCGGTGCTCAACCTGTGGAGGCCCAGAGCGGAGAGTAGAAGTCGGGTCCCACCCGACCCGTCTTGAAACACGGACCAAGGAGTCTAACATGTGCGCAAGTCGTCGAGAAATTATCAAACTAAACTCGCGAGGCGCAATGAAAGTGAAGCGGCCCCGATGAGGGTGCATCCGCGAGGGGTGATCCCGTCTCGAACAGAGCGGGCGCAACCCCAGGGCGTCCGAATGCTCGCGAGATCTTTCCCCCTTAAAAGGGTTTGGTCGAGTCGGCCGGACGAACCCAGAGCGCACACGTTGGGACCCGAAAGATGGTGACCTATGCCTGGCCAGGACGAAGCCAGGGGAAACCCTGGTGGAGGTCCGCAGCGATTCTGACGTGCAAATCGATCGTCGGAGTTGGGTATAGGGGCGAAAGACTAATCGAACCATCTAGTAGCTGGTTCCCCCCGAAGTTTCCCTCAGGATAGCTGGTGCTCGCAAAGAGAACAAACGGAGTTTCATCCGGTAAAGCGAATGATTAGAGGCCTTGGGGTCGAAACGACCTCAACCTATTCTCAAACTTTCAATGGGTGAGAAGCCCGGCCTTTTTCCTTGATTGAGGCCGCGGCAATTGATTTGAATCTGAGCGCCCAGTGGGCCATTTTTGGTAAGCAGAACTGGCGCTGTGGGATGAACCAAACGCCCGGTTAAGGCGCCTAAACGACGCACATTTCGGATCCCACGAAAAGGAGTTGGTTGCTAAAGACAGCAGGACGGTGGCCATGGAGGTCGGAATCCGCTCAGGAGTGTGTAACAACTCACCTGCCGAAGCAACTAGCCCTTAAAATGGGAGGCGCTATAGCGTCGTGCCTATACCGGGCCGTCGGTCGGCAGAGCGAATAACGTCCGTGTCAGCTCGAAGAGAGCGACGGCGCTGAGGCCCCGACGAGTAGGGGGGTCGCGACGGTGAGCGTAGAAGGGTTGTGGGCGTGAGCCTGCCCGGAGCCGCCGTCGGTGCAGATCTTGGTGGTAGTAGCAAATACTCCAGAGGGATCCTGGAGGACTGACGCGGAGAAGGGTTTCATGTGAACAGTGGTTGGACATGAGTCAGTCGATCCTAAGCCGCAGGCGAAAGCCGACCTAGTGACGGGCGTGATGTGTTGCATCTATCGTATGAGTAGCGGGCGTGGTTGTGGTTGAGTCGTGTGTCGGTGATTCTTCTGTGGTGTGCGCGAAGAGAAAAAATCTAAAGTTGCGGGGTCAAAGAAAACACATGAATAAGAAAGCTTGTGAGAATGATAGAAGGTTAAAAGAAGTGTCTTTTTCCTTTTTTTGATTTCTCTTAGCCGGTATTTGATTGTTTTTCTCCCGTCTCTTTTATTTTCCTAGTACCGTTCATCGCGTTATGGCATCGCATGCTTCTTTCGCAGCGCCTTCGAAAATATGAAACCATGTATCGTATAACGTGAGACGCCACCCAGGTTAAGGCGAAAGGGAATCCGGTCCTGATTCCGGAACCAGGCTGCGGCTACGTCCGCGATAAAACGACTTTAACCCTCGTAATGTCACGGTCGCGGTAACGCGACACAAACCGGAGAAGCTGCCGAGAACCCCGGGAAGAGTTTTCTTTTCTGCTTGAGGGACCGAGACCCTGGAATCCCGTCGCGGGCGAGAGGGTTATGGATTTAGCTGTCAAAGGCTATCCCGAAGAGCGTCGCGTTTCTGCGACGTCCGTGGTCGTTCTCGGCTGGCCCTTGAAAATCCGGTGGGAGGGTTACGTTGTTGGACGTTCGCGCCTGCTCGTACCGATATCCGCATCAGGTCTCCAAGGTGAACAGCCTCTAGTCGATGGATGAATGTGGGTAAGGGAAATCGGCAAATTGGATCCGTAACTTCGGGATAAGGATTGGCTCTGAGGGTCGAGGCGGTCGGGCTGAGTTTATCAAGCGAAGCCGTCGGCGGACGTGTCAGGCCTGGGTCGAAGTGCGTTGGTTGTTTCGAGCGTTGGTTTTTCTTTCGGGGAAAGCTCTCGTTTCGGGACTCTTTCGCGCTGAGGCTCGGTCCTCGCCAGATCGCTGCCGGTGGAGCGGCTCGGCATCGTCTCCCGAGTGTTTGGCCCTCAAAAGTCGGGCGCTCGTGGTAGATCTCGGCCGCCATCGAACGACCAACTCAGAACTGGCACGATCCAGGGGAATCCGACTGTCTAATTAAAACAAAGCATTGCGATGGCCGCAAGTCGGTGCTGACGCAATGTGATTTCTGCCCAGTGCTCTGAATGTCAAAGTGAAGAAATTCAACGAAGCGCGGGTAAACGGCGGGAGTAACTATGACTCTCTTAAGGTAGCCAAATGCCTCGTCATCTTAATTAGTGACGCGCACGAATGGATTAACGAGATTCCCACTGTCCCTATCTACTATCTAGCGAACCCACTGCAAGGGGAACGGGCCTTGTTTCGTCAGCGGGGAAAGAAGACCCTGTTGAGCTTGACTCTAGTTCGGCATTGTGGAGTGACATGAGAGGTGTAGCATAAGTGGGAGACGGGCTTTCGGGTCCGTCGACGATGAAATACCACTACTTTCATGGTCGCTTCACTTACTCGGTGAAGCGGAGTGGGCGGTCGCCCGGGTGGGATCTTTCACGGTCTCCGTCCGCGGCGTCTCGCTTGATTCTTGCATTGAAGCGCGAGCCGTCCCGGTAGGGGTCGGTGGGCGAGGCGGAGTTTTGTTTTGCCGATAAAGAGCTTCACGGCTTGGAGTCGGTAAGGCTGGCCGAGCTTTCTTAGTCCGCCTTCCATCTCCGGGAGTTTATTCGGTGGCGCGATCCGGGCTGAGGACATTGCCGGATGGGGAGTTTGACTGGGGCGGTACATCTGTCAAACGATAACGCAGGTGTCCTAAGGCTGGCTCAGGGAGGACAGAAACCTCCCGTAGAGCAAAAGGGCAAATGCCGGCTTGAATCCCGATTTTCAGTACGAATACGGACCGCGAAAGCGCGGCCTATCGATCCTTTTGGCCATTCTGAGTTTGAAGCAAGAGGTGTCAGAAAAGTTACCACAGGGATAACTGGCTGTGGCGGCCAAGCGTTCATAGCGACGTCGCTTTTTGATCCTTCGATGTCGGCTCTTCCTATCATTGCGAAGCAGTATTCGCCAAGCGTAGGATTGTTCACCCACCTACAGGGAACGTGAGCTGGGTTTAGACCGTCGTGAGACAGGTTAGTTTACCCTACTGACGACCATAGAAGAAATGTTATTGCGATAGTAATCCTGCGAAGTACGAGAGGAACCGCAGGTTCGGACAGTTGGTTGGCGCACTTGGTCGAGCGGCCAGTGGTGCGAGGCTACGTCCGGATGATTATACCTGAAGGCCTCTGAAGGTAGAATCGATGCTGGAGGAAGGCAATGATACGCAGCGTCTTTTGACTCGTTTCGACGTTTTATCTGGGTGGCTATAACGAGACCCGTCTCGGTTAGAGATTAAAACTCGCTCCATCAGCGAGGGGGTTCCGGCCTTTTCGTTTCGTTTCGGACGAATGCCTGGTCGGCGCTTCATTCTCGAGCCGCGGTTTTCAGAGGGGAGGTTCGCTGACGGCTATGCTGGGTATCCGCTACGGGAATGCCAGTCATGCTCCGGTTCGCCTCTTTCTTTTTACCCGACTAAAGTAAGCGCAGCTGCAAAGTTGCGCGAGAACCCAGAGGTCAGACGCCAAATCATTTGTAGACGACTCGAGTGCCGGCCGGGGTGTTGTACACGGTAGAGCAGTCCAAATTCACACTGCGATCTTTGAGACTCAGCCCTTCAAATGAGACCGGAAGATTTGTCTTGCCAGATGAGACAAGTCCGCGATAAAAAATCTCATATGCTTGCGCGGCGGCTTGTCCAAGGCAAAGGCAAAAAAAAAGAAGGCAGAAGTCTCAATCGTTCGTCAGTTGTGTGTTGTGGACTTGTCTTTTTTTTTTTCGAGAGAGAGAGAGAGAAAAAAAAGTTAAAGACACGCGTTAAAGACAGATAAAAAAAAAAAGTAGCCAGCCGTAGAGCGGCACTTGAAATTGATAATTTGGCCGTCAAATTTCATCTTCATATTTATATTGGCTCGCATTTTTTGCGTGGATATTGGACAAACACGATCAGCCGAGAGAAAATGAAAGCTTGAAAAAAAAAAAAAAATTGGCGGTCGAAAGTAGATGAAATACCGCGAAAAAGAAAGAGAGAGAAGGAGAACGACAGACAGGAATAAAATAAGTTGGAAATGAAAAAAAATAGCAAATTTTCAAAATCATGTCAAAAAGCTGCTGAGCTTTGGCCGAAAGATGTGACTTGATATCTACGGAAATGAAGTCGATCCGACGGGCGAAGCGAGACAGTGTCAAAAAGTTGAAAAATAAGAAAAGTTGAAAAATGTCAGAGTCCGAAAAAATGAAAAATTTTTCCAAGTCCCGACGACGGGGTAGTGACGCTGTAGCCGGGACTTGGATGAATGAAAGCGGCTGAAAAAGAGAGAAAGAGCGAAAGAAAAAAAAGTTGGAAAAATTTCTAAGTCCGAAAAATTCCAAGACCGGTTTTTGGTGGAGACCGGTCGGCAGTTGAGCGGGCGGCCCGGCCCGGGCTCTGGTGAAAGTCCGGCGACCCTCTCGGAAATGAGCTTTTTCGTACAGTTACTGCCCGGAACATCCACCACTTTCCTATATAGGGAAGAGGTTGTCGAAAATGAAAATTGAAAAATTTTCTAAGTCCGAAAAATTGAAAAATTTTTCTAAGTCCCGACGATGGATAGTGAAGCTATAGGCGGCACTGGGACGAGCAAAGGCGGCTGAAAAAGAGAGAAAGAGCGAAAGAAAAAAAAGTTGGAAAAAATTTCTAAGTCCTAAAATTTCCAAGACCGGTTTTTGGTGGAGACCGGTCGGTAGTTGAGCGGGCGGCCCGGCCTGAGCTCAGGTGAATGTCCGGCAAAATTTCGGAAATCAACTTTTTCGTACAGTTACTGCCCGGAACATCCACTACTTTCCTATATAGGGAAGAGGTTGTCGAAAATGAAAATTGAAAAAATTTTCTAAGTCCGAAAAATTGAAAAATTTTTCTAAGTCCCGACGATGGATAGTGAAGCTATAGGCGGCACTGGGACGAGCAAAGGCGGCTGAAAAAGAGAGAAAGAGCGAAAGAAAAAAAGTTGGAAAAAATTTCTAAGTCCTAAAATTTCCAAGACCGGTTTTTGGTGGAGACCGGTCGGTAGTTGAGCGGGCGGCCCGGCCTGAGCTCAGGTGAATGTCCGGCAAAATTTCGGAAATCAACTTTTTCGTACAGTTACTGCCCGGAACATCCACTACTTTTCCTATATAGGGAAGAGGTTGTCGAAAATGAAAATTGAAAAAATTTTCTAAGTCCGAAAAATTGAAAAATTTTTCTAAGTCCCGACGACGGATAGTGAAGCTATAGGCGGCACTGGGACGAGCAAAGACGGCTAAAAAATGGCGAGAAAGAGCGAAAGAAAAAAGTTGGAAAAAATTTCTAAGTCCTAAAATTTCCAAGACCGGTTTTTGGTGGTGACCGGTCGGCGGGTGTGATGGTAAGCCCCGCCTGAGCTCTGGTGAAAGCCCGGCAAAAATTCGGAAATCGACTTTTTCGTACAGTTACTGCCCGGAACATCCACTACTTTCCTATATAGGGAAGAGGTTGTCGAAAAAAAAGAAAGTTGAAAAATTTTCTAAGTCCGAAAAATTGAAAAATTTTTCTAAGTCCCGACGACGTGGTAGTGACGTGGTTGGCGGGACTTGGACGTATAAAGGCCGATGAAAAAAAATGGAAATGGAAATGAAAATTTCTCGATTTCCGACGACGGTGTTTGGCAACGACTCTCTCGCCCGGCCACTGGTCGGCGCGAGAGAGGAGTGAGCGAGACCCGTCGATTCGAAAAGAGAAGCCGTCACACCGTCGAGGCGTGGCGGCTCTCAAGTGGGTTGGTCGGGCGTGTCGTGATGACTCGCGACCGTAAAAAATTCCCACTCAAATTCTCCCATTTCCGACGACGGTGTTTGGCAACGACTCTCTCGCCCGGCCTCTGGTCGGCGCGAGAGAGGAGTGAGCGAGACCCGTCGATTCGAAAAAAAGCCGTCACACCGTCGAGGCGTGGCGGCTCTCAAATGGGTTGGTCGGGCGTGTCGTGATGACTTGCGACCGTAAAAAATTCCCACTCGTCGAAAATTTTCTAAGTCCCAACTTTGAAAACGACGGTTCCTGAAAGTCGGCTGGCGGTTGGATGGGGCAATGTCCCCGTCCAATCGCTAAAAATGAGCCGGAAAACGGAGACATTATGCGGCGGAACATTAGTGGTTTTCCTTAGTATAGAAGAGGTCTCG
>NW_025804914.1:37500-42206 GCF_021234035.1 Daphnia pulicaria | reverse complement strand
ATGAATCCGATTCACTTTGGGCTCATAGACCGTTGAATGGTCTTTGACTTTGGAAATTGAAATGAAAAAAATCCAACAAACGGATCGGATCGGTGTTTCTCTTCACTGGGACTCGCTGTGACACGCCAGGCGTTGCGATCAAAAATTTTAGTTTCCGAAGAAAAAGAAAAAAAACGAAAAACGTGTTGATTTGGTGTGTGTTTGGTGATGCGTGGGCGAAATAAAAACCCGCAACTCGCCGGATGCATATCAAACAAACATACACGAAATACCTGGTTGATCCTGCCAGTAGCATATGCTTGTCTCAAAGATTAAGCCATGCATGTCTAAGTACAAGCCGCTAGACGGCGAAACCGCGAATGGCTCAATAAATCAGTTATGGTTCCTTAGATCCACTCCATCCTACTTGGATAACTGTGGTAATTCTAGAGCTAATACATGCACTCGAGCCTCGACTGCGGGCTTTCGGGCTCGCAGAAGAGGTGCTTTTATTAGATCAAAACCAGTCGGGGCCGGGCTTTCGGGCTCGCGCACCGTACCAATTTTGGTGACTCTGGATAACTTCACGCCGATCGCACGGCCTTCGCGCCGGCGACGTATCTTTCAAATGTCTGCCTTATCAACTGTCGATGGTAGGTTACGCGCCTACCATGGTTGCAACGGGTAACGGGGAATCGGGGTTCGATTCCGGAGAGGGAGCCTGAGAAACGGCTACCACATCCAAGGAAGGCAGCAGGCGCGCAAATTACCCACTCCCGGCACGGGGAGGTAGTGACGAAAAATAACGATACGGGACTCTTCCGAGGCCCCGTGATTGGAATGAGTACACTTTAAATCCTTTAACGAGGAACCATTGGAGGGCAAGTCTGGTGCCAGCAGCCGCGGTAACTCCAGCTCCAATAGCGTATATTAAAGTTGTTGCGGTTAAAAAGCTCGTAGTCGGATGTCTGTCTTCGGCCGGGCGGCGCCGCTCTGAATCAAGGGTGTTGCGTTTCACGCTCTGGGAGCCCGGGTGTCAAAGCCCGACTCTCTTCACGGTCGGACAACATCGCCGGAGTGGTGGTCGGTGCGTCGTTGTTGTATCTGCGGCCAGAGTTGGAAAGTTCTTTCGGGTTCTTTTTTAAATTTTGGTCGTAGTTGACTCGATTCGCTCCACCCAGTCAATCGTTCGGGGTGCCCTTCACCGGGTGTCTCGGGCGGCCGGCAACGTTTACTTTGAACAAATTAGAGTGCTCAAAGCAGGTGTATCCCAACGCCTGAATATCGCAGCATGGAATGATGGAATAGGACCTCGGTCCGATTTTGCTGGTCTTTTACTTTTGGACCCGAGGTAATGGTCAATAGAGACGGACGGGGGCATTCGTACTGCGGCGACAGAGGTGAAATTCTTGGACCGCCGCAAGACGAACAACAGCGAAGGCATTTGCCAAGAATGTTTTCCTTGATCAAGAACGAAAGTTAGAGGTTCGAAGGCGATCAGATACCGCCCTAGTTCTAACCATAAACGATGCCAACCAGCAATCCGTCGGAGTTACTCCAATGACTCGACGGGCAGCTTCCGGGAAACCAAAGTCTTTGGGTTCCGGGGGAAGTATGGTTGCAAAGCTGAAACTTAAAGGAATTGACGGAAGGGCACCACCAGGAGTGGAGCCTGCGGCTTAATTTGACTCAACACGGGAAACCTCACCAGGCCCGGACACTGGAAGGATTGACAGATTGAGAGCTCTTTCTTGATTCGGTGGGTGGTGGTGCATGGCCGTTCTTAGTTGGTGGAGCGATTTGTCTGGTTAATTCCGATAACGAACGAGACTCTAGCCTGCTAAATAGGTGACGGGTTTTATCAATTGAAACCGAAGGGAGTACGGAGGCGTCGGGATCAGGTGGCGGCGATTCGGGTCTCGGTGGGACTGGTTCCTTTAGTGAGGCAATCTCTCGGCTTGGTTTCGTTGTGCTTTGTTCGTCGGGTGTACGGCCTTCACGGGTTGGTTGCCTGGCGGATGAGGTATGGCGGGGCTTTGTCGGGAATGTCTCGCGGGGGCTGGCTCTATTGTTATTCGGTCGTCGTCATCCCCGGCGATACCTTCTGCTCTCGCGTCCGTCACGCAGTCTTCTTAGAGGGACAAGCGGCGTCCAGCCGCGTGACAGTGAGCAATAACAGGTCTGTGATGCCCTTAGATGTCCTGGGCCGCACGCGCGCTACACTGAAGGAATCAGCGTGTTTCACTCTCCCTGTCCGAAAGGACCGGGTAACCGCTGAACCTCCTTCGTGGTTGGGATTGGGGACTGCAATGATCCCCATGAACCAGGAATCCCTAGTAGGCGCGGGTCACTAGCCCGCGTCGATTACGTCCCTGCCCTTTGTACACACCGCCCGTCGCTACTACCGATTGAATGATTTAGTGAGGCCTTCGGACGGGCTTGTCGGGGTGCCGTCGAGTGGGGAGCAATCTCTGCCCGTGCGGTGCCTACCAACGGCGAGACTGAAAGATGGTCGAACTTGATCCTTTAGAGGAAGTAAAAGTCGTAACAAGGTTTCCGTAGGTGAACCTGCGGAAGGATCATAAACGAACAAGACAAATGTTTTGCGCATATGGCTTTGGTTGAGCACGAAACAACTAAAAGTTGCAAAACAAAAAAAACCCCATCAAAAGTCTTTCGGCGTAAGACATCGTATGAACTATGTGTGGGTTGACGGAAGAAAATCATTTATTTTGAACGGGTATCAGGCGCTCTGATGCGCGGTGGTTTAAAGCGGATTCGCCTTTTCAAATTGATTTTTCTTTCCTCTCGGCTCAAAAAAAAACACAAAGTCTTTCGATTTGGTCTATGGCCGTGAGCAAATTCTTCCTGCTTCGATGGTGAATGTCTCTATAGATTCATTCGACCTTTAGCGGCGCTCACAGTGTTGACGTTAGTAGAGTGAAGAATACGATAGCCCGCCTGGGCCGCGAGTACCGAAGGAACAATAAAGGAGATTTTATAAAGTCTTAGTCCCTAAATCAAACACTTTGAAAAATAAAAACTCGGTGGATGGAGAGTCGGAAAAAAAAAAAAAAAACATCAAGATTTTGAACGGGTATCAGGCGCTCTGATGCGCGGTGGTTTAAAGCGGATACGCCCAATCGAAATTGTTTTTTTTTTGTTTCTCTCTTCGTCTTCGGGATTTTTTGATTCTCGGTGGGGGACGAAAGTGTGAGACTTTACTCTGGACGTTCTTTTCGGGCGTAGATACTCGTGGTTGCGTGCGTGTGCGTCGTATAGACTAACACTCCAAAGCCCGACACTATGCCGTTGAAAACCGAATGTTTTTTAAGCTTGCCCTTCGCCCTCTCGATGAAGTAGGAAGAATTCAAAATCACAATAACACACTAAACCCAAATTCTAGTACGAGTGTTTATCGGAACATTTTCTTTCTGGCTTTCTTTCTCCGCCCTCGCATTCATTTGCTTGGGCGGGTTGGAGAAAAAGAGAGAAGAAAACGAATATGTCGTTTTATATACGACCCTGAACGGTGGATCACTAGGCTCGTGGATCGATGAAGAGCGCAGCAAAGTGCGCTAATCCATGCGAACTGCAGAACACATGGAGCATCGAAATCTTGAACGTAAATGGCGGCCCAGCTTCTCGCTCGGGCCACATCTGACTGAGGGTCGGTCGAATGATGAACGAACAGAGATTTTTTCAGTCTTGGTTTTGCATGTTGGGTCGCGGCGAGATTTATTTTTCACCCGGCCTGACCGCATAAAAGCTCCCGAATCTCTAACGTCTGGGTGCCGCGCGACTTAAGTGTCCGCGATGCCTCAAATACAAAAAAGGGGGAAAAATAAAAGAAGGTTCGCCCTGTTTTGTTTTTTTCCTCTCTATTCAAAAGAAACCTTTTTCGATGGCAAAACAGATGGGAAATTTTTGAGCCAACTCAAAAAAAAATTTTAGAAATAAACACATCTTCTCGAACAAGGTGTCGGCTGCGTGTGCGCGATATACCGCTTCAACGCGAGTTTAGTTGTGTGTGTGCGCCGGGCGTGTCGAAGTGTCGACCACCGCGAATTATCACTCACTCTAACCGCTCGTTATGCAAGCTTGGTTCGCGCACGACGCGTTGTTTCAATACAAAAAGCCGCAGGACGCCCTGTCACTTTTCGTAAATTAATTTTTGCGAATAACGAGAGACTCGCTTTATTTCGAAAAAAAAAAATTTGAACCGGCAATTATTCAATCTTTCCCGGCTTTAAAACGCCAAAGTCTGCCGAGCTAGATAAAGTGTTGTCTCCTTTTGAAAACAAACAATTCATTCTGACCTCAGTTTAGATGAGACTACCCGCTGAACTTAAGCATATCAGTAAGCGGAGGAAAAGAAACTAACAAGGATTCCCTTAGTAGCGGCGAGCGAACAGGGATGAGCCCAGCACCGAACCTCGCGCCCGGTTGAGCGGGTGCCGAGGAATGTGGTGTTCGGGAGGATCGTGCGCGTCTGTCCGGTATCTATCGTCCAAGTCTCCATGAACGGGGCGAGCAACCCACAGAGGGTGTCAGGCCCGTAGATAAGACGAGCCGAGACCGTGCATCGGATCCCTTCCCAAGAGTCGGGTTGCTTGAGCGTGCAGCCCTAAGCGGGAGGTAAACTCCTTCTAAGGCTAAATATCGCCACGAGACCGATAGCGAACAAGTACCGCGAGGGAAAGTTGAAAAGAACTTTGAAGAGAGAG
>NW_025804914.1:22500-32500 GCF_021234035.1 Daphnia pulicaria | reverse complement strand
GAACATCCACCACTTTCCTATATAGGGAAGAGGTTGTCGAAAATGAAAATTGAAAAAATTTTCTAAGTCCGAAAAATTGAAAAATTTTTCTAAGTCCCGACGATGGATAGTGAAGCTATAGGCGGCACTGGGACGAGCAAAGACGGCTGAAAAAGAGAGAAAGAGCGAAAGAAAAAAAGTTGGAAAAAATTTCTAAGTCCTAAAATTTCCAAGACCGGTTTTTGGTGGAGACCGGTCGGCAGTTGAGCGGGCGGCCCGGCCTGAGCTCAGGTGAATGTCCGGCAAAATTTCGGAAATCAACTTTTTCGTACAGTTACTGCCCGGAACATCCACTACTTTCCTATATAGGGAAGAGGTTGTCGAAAATGAAAATTGAAAAAATTTTCTAAGTCCGAAAAATTGAAAAATTTTTCTAAGTCCCGACGATGGATAGTGAAGCTATAGGCGGCACTGGGACGAGCAAAGACGGCTGAAAAAGAGAGAAAGAGCGAAAGAAAAAAAGTTGGAAAAAATTTCTAAGTCCTAAAATTTCCAAGACCGGTTTTTGGTGGTGACCGGTCGGCGGGTGTGATGGTAAGCCCCGCCTGAGCTCTGGTGAAAGCCCGGCAAAATTTCGGAAATCAACTTTTTCGTACAGTTACTGCCCGGAACATCCACTACTTTCCTATATAGGGAAGAGGTTGTCGAGAAAGAAAAAGTTGAAAAATTTTCTAAGTCCTAAAATTTCCAAGACCGGTTTTTGGTGGTGACCGGGCGGCAGTTGAGCGGGCGGCCCGGCCTGAGCTCAGGTGAATGTCCGGCAAAAATTCGGAAATCGACTTTTTCGTACAGTTACTGCCCGGAACATCCACTACTTTCCTATATAGGGAAGAGGTTGTCGAAAAAAAGAAAGTTGAAAAATTTTCTAAGTCCGAAAAATTGAAAAATTTTTCTAAGTCCCGACGACGTGGTAGTGACGTGGTTGGCGGGACTTGGACGTATAAAGGCCGATGAAAAAAAATGGAAATGGAAATGAAAATTTCTCGATTTCCGACGACGGTGTTTGGCAACGACTCTCTCGCCCGGCCACTGGTCGGCGCGAGAGAGGAGTGAGCGAGACCCGTCGATTCGAAAAGAGAAGCCGTCACACCGTCGAGGCGTGGCGGCTCTCAAGTGGGTTGGTCGGGCGTGTCGTGATGACTCGCGACCGTAAAAAATTCCCACTCAAATTCTCCCATTTCCGACGACGGTGTTTGGCAACGACTCTCTCGCCCGGCCTCTGGTCGGCGCGAGAGAGGAGTGAGCGAGACCCGTCGATTCGAAAAATAAGGCCGTCACACCGTCGAGGCGTGGCGGCTCTCAAATGGGTTGGTCGGGCGTGTCGTGATGACTTGCGACCGTAAAAAATTCCCACTCGTCGAAAATTTTCTAAGTCCCAACTTTGAAAACGACGGTTCCTGAAAGTCGGCTGGCGGTTGGATGGGGCAATGTCCCCGTCCAATCGCTAAAAATGAGCCGGAAAACGGAGACATTATGCGGCGGAACATTAGTGGTTTTCCTTAGTATAGAAGAGGTCTCGATTCCTAAACTCGGAAAAATTTTCAGAGTCCCAAAAATTTTCGAAGTGTCGAATAGTTTGGTTTCTCGAATTGAAAATTTTTTTCAAATTTGCGACATTACGACAAGCAGCGATTGTAAAGCCCGGTCCAAATTTTTCAAACGAGTCTTACTTCTTGTTAGTCCGCCTGGCCGATACCAAAGAATGGCCGACCGTCGACTATCGGGCGAATAGACGGGTGAAAGAAATAAAGTCGAAGCCGGTGGTTGGATAGATATCGAAGGGAAGGCGAAAGAGGCGAAAAGGAAAGCGCGAAATTTCTTTAGTAGCTTCGACGCAAAAACTTTGGTATCGACGGGGAGCTTTGGGAAATGAAACGAAGACGCAGAATGGGAAGTTGTCCGGTTCGGCGTTAGTTGTAGTTTCATTTCCACCGTAGCTGAGCTCCTTTCCGCCCGCCACTTCACATGATTTTAGTTTCGATTCCGTTCGATCGCGCTTGCACTGTCTTTGTTTTTTTTTCACTGCTTGGATCGCGGCTTTGCTTTTGCTCTAACCAGTTTAGCCCCATGCGATCAAAAAGTCTTAAAAAAAAAAACCGTTGAACGGAGACGAACTCGATGAGCTGTCGGTGTGTGAAATATTCATTCCTTCGGTAAAACCGTTTTCGAAATTTCCGATGGTCGGTATATGTAAAAATATATCCGAACCGCGATGTGGACGGGAATTCAAACGCCCGCTTCACCGATTGGTGCGACAGCTGAGAAGCTCGTCACTCGATCCAACGACTCTTGGTCGAAAAGTTCAGAAGAGGTGCGCGCGTCAAACATTTTTTTGGTTTCGGACGTTTCGTTTCTTCGGCACGTGTGGTTTGTCTGTGGCCGTCTGTGAGAGAAATCGGACGCTTGTTCTTTGTTATTTTACCGTAACAAGACAAGACGGGAAAGATTCTTTCTTCCAAACTTACGGCATCATAACCATCAGCGTTTACCGTCAGCGACGATACGGAAGAGAAAAGAAAATGGTGCGCGTCTTTTCACTTTTTGACACCGTATCAAAAAAAATTACCGTTCAGGCGGAAATGTGTGTGTGTGTGTGTGAGCCGAGAGATAAAAAATAAAAAAGCCACCAAACAGAACGCTTTCAAATTATTTCGTGCGGCGTGCGCATATTTCACATTTTGCCGTTTGACGGAAGCTCGTTGTGTGGAACACAGAAGTGGAGATGGACGGAGTTGAAGGGGGGCGAAGACGGCCCGGTCGGACAAAGTCAAGAGATTGAAATATACGAGAGAATTGGGTGGAAGTGATGGCAAATCTATAAAATTCAAAAATCGGATGAGATGCGAGGACCGCAAAATGTGGCGTCGACTCTGACTCTCTTTTACTACGAACTTCCCTTCGACGGAAGATATCGAGAGCTGAGCTGAGCGCCCGCTGAGTATGGCCGGCGTAATTACAAACGAGTTACGGTTGGAGCTATATCGATTGTACGTATCCCGAACGTTCATCGAACAAGCCAGATCAACTCGGCGCCCGGTAAGATGTACGCTCAGTTATGGCCATGACACACGAAGGGAGAATTCAAACGGCTGTGAGTGTACGGCCCGCCCGGAGTTGTGTGTAGGCAGTGACCTCTCAAGAAAAAACGTAAAAAAATTTTTTTTGACAGTCACCGGTCTGCGACAAGTAATCAGTACGAAACTTGGGTGCAATGCAAAAAACATTTTGAGAATCCTTGCTTGACAACAACGAATCTAACACGATAAAAAAACGATCCCCATCGGTGTGTACCGCTTGCTTTTCTCGCGCTTCGGCGCAGAATCGCTTATTCAGCTGCCCTTGGAATATGTTCGTTTCGTGCATACTTGATCTCGGTCATTCTTCGGTGAACTCTTAAAGAATTGCGCACTTTTATAGGGGTAGTCTGGTTGCTTGTCTCGACTTGAAATGATTTGTTTTTTTCCGCCCATGACTTTCTATACGATGCCTCTATGCTGGCCTCTGACCGCGGTTGTTCCGAGTTTTCTCTTTCTCTTCGAAAGTCTTTGCGGAAAATTCTGCCTCGTGTGACCGTTGAGCGGTGAGGTGTGTGTGTGTGTGTGTGTCGTGCGGGGTGATGCGAGAGTGTGCCTCGGCGGTGGAAAAATAAAAATAAAACTCTGAGCCCACAAAAATTTAAAAGATGTATGCTTGTCAGCTTAGTAAAGCAGGCTTGACTTATGAGCATACAGCACGCCACATATGACCGTCGAAAACCGTAATACGGGAAAAAAAGTTGATGAATATATCAAGACCGGTCGAATGAATCCGATTCACTTTGGGCTCATAGACCGTTGAATGGTCTTTGACTTTGGAAATTGAAATGAAAAAAATCCAACAAACGGATCGGATCGGTGTTTCTCTTCACTGGGACTCGCTGTGACACGCCAGGCGTTGCGATCAAAAATTTTAGTTTCCGAAGAAAAAGAAAAAAAACGAAAAACGTGTTGATTTGGTGTGTGTTTGGTGATGCGTGGGCGAAATAAAAACCCGCAACTCGCCGGATGCATATCAAACAAACATACACGAAATACCTGGTTGATCCTGCCAGTAGCATATGCTTGTCTCAAAGATTAAGCCATGCATGTCTAAGTACAAGCCGCTAGACGGCGAAACCGCGAATGGCTCAATAAATCAGTTATGGTTCCTTAGATCCACTCCATCCTACTTGGATAACTGTGGTAATTCTAGAGCTAATACATGCACTCGAGCCTCGACTGCGGGCTTTCGGGCTCGCAGAAGAGGTGCTTTTATTAGATCAAAACCAGTCGGGGCCGGGCTTTCGGGCTCGCGCACCGTACCAATTTTGGTGACTCTGGATAACTTCACGCCGATCGCACGGCCTTCGCGCCGGCGACGTATCTTTCAAATGTCTGCCTTATCAACTGTCGATGGTAGGTTACGCGCCTACCATGGTTGCAACGGGTAACGGGGAATCGGGGTTCGATTCCGGAGAGGGAGCCTGAGAAACGGCTACCACATCCAAGGAAGGCAGCAGGCGCGCAAATTACCCACTCCCGGCACGGGGAGGTAGTGACGAAAAATAACGATACGGGACTCTTCCGAGGCCCCGTGATTGGAATGAGTACACTTTAAATCCTTTAACGAGGAACCATTGGAGGGCAAGTCTGGTGCCAGCAGCCGCGGTAACTCCAGCTCCAATAGCGTATATTAAAGTTGTTGCGGTTAAAAAGCTCGTAGTCGGATGTCTGTCTTCGGCCGGGCGGCGCCGCTCTGAATCAAGGGTGTTGCGTTTCACGCTCTGGGAGCCCGGGTGTCAAAGCCCGACTCTCTTCACGGTCGGACAACATCGCCGGAGTGGTGGTCGGTGCGTCGTTGTTGTATCTGCGGCCAGAGTTGGAAAGTTCTTTCGGGTTCTTTTTTAAATTTTGGTCGTAGTTGACTCGATTCGCTCCACCCAGTCAATCGTTCGGGGTGCCCTTCACCGGGTGTCTCGGGCGGCCGGCAACGTTTACTTTGAACAAATTAGAGTGCTCAAAGCAGGTGTATCCCAACGCCTGAATATCGCAGCATGGAATGATGGAATAGGACCTCGGTCCGATTTTGCTGGTCTTTTACTTTTGGACCCGAGGTAATGGTCAATAGAGACGGACGGGGGCATTCGTACTGCGGCGACAGAGGTGAAATTCTTGGACCGCCGCAAGACGAACAACAGCGAAGGCATTTGCCAAGAATGTTTTCCTTGATCAAGAACGAAAGTTAGAGGTTCGAAGGCGATCAGATACCGCCCTAGTTCTAACCATAAACGATGCCAACCAGCAATCCGTCGGAGTTACTCCAATGACTCGACGGGCAGCTTCCGGGAAACCAAAGTCTTTGGGTTCCGGGGGAAGTATGGTTGCAAAGCTGAAACTTAAAGGAATTGACGGAAGGGCACCACCAGGAGTGGAGCCTGCGGCTTAATTTGACTCAACACGGGAAACCTCACCAGGCCCGGACACTGGAAGGATTGACAGATTGAGAGCTCTTTCTTGATTCGGTGGGTGGTGGTGCATGGCCGTTCTTAGTTGGTGGAGCGATTTGTCTGGTTAATTCCGATAACGAACGAGACTCTAGCCTGCTAAATAGGTGACGGGTTTTATCAATTGAAACCGAAGGGAGTACGGAGGCGTCGGGATCAGGTGGCGGCGATTCGGGTCTCGGTGGGACTGGTTCCTTTAGTGAGGCAATCTCTCGGCTTGGTTTCGTTGTGCTTTGTTCGTCGGGTGTACGGCCTTCACGGGTTGGTTGCCTGGCGGATGAGGTATGGCGGGGCTTTGTCGGGAATGTCTCGCGGGGGCTGGCTCTATTGTTATTCGGTCGTCGTCATCCCCGGCGATACCTTCTGCTCTCGCGTCCGTCACGCAGTCTTCTTAGAGGGACAAGCGGCGTCCAGCCGCGTGACAGTGAGCAATAACAGGTCTGTGATGCCCTTAGATGTCCTGGGCCGCACGCGCGCTACACTGAAGGAATCAGCGTGTTTCACTCTCCCTGTCCGAAAGGACCGGGTAACCGCTGAACCTCCTTCGTGGTTGGGATTGGGGACTGCAATGATCCCCATGAACCAGGAATCCCTAGTAGGCGCGGGTCACTAGCCCGCGTCGATTACGTCCCTGCCCTTTGTACACACCGCCCGTCGCTACTACCGATTGAATGATTTAGTGAGGCCTTCGGACGGGCTTGTCGGGGTGCCGTCGAGTGGGGGAGCAATCTCTGCCCGTGCGGTGCCTACCAACGGCGAGACTGAAAGATGGTCGAACTTGATCCTTTAGAGGAAGTAAAAGTCGTAACAAGGTTTCCGTAGGTGAACCTGCGGAAGGATCATAAACGAACAAGACAAATGTTTTGCGCATATGGCTTTGGTTGAGCACGAAACAACTAAAAGTTGCAAAACAAAAAAAACCCCATCAAAAGTCTTTCGGCGTAAGACATCGTATGAACTATGTGTGGGTTGACGGAAGAAAATCATTTATTTTGAACGGGTATCAGGCGCTCTGATGCGCGGTGGTTTAAAGCGGATTCGCCTTTTCAAATTGATTTTTCTTTCCTCTCGGCTCAAAAAAAAACACAAAGTCTTTCGATTTGGTCTATGGCCGTGAGCAAATTCTTCCTGCTTCGATGGTGAATGTCTCTATAGATTCATTCGACCTTTAGCGGCGCTCACAGTGTTGACGTTAGTAGAGTGAAGAATACGATAGCCCGCCTGGGCCGCGAGTACCGAAGGAACAATAAAGGAGATTTTATAAAGTCTTAGTCCCTAAATCAAACACTTTGAAAAATAAAAACTCGGTGGATGGAGAGTCGGAAAAAAAAAAAAAAAAACATCAAGATTTTGAACGGGTATCAGGCGCTCTGATGCGCGGTGGTTTAAAGCGGATACGCCCAATCGAAATTGTTTTTTTTTTGTTTCTCTCTTCGTCTTCGGGATTTTTTGATTCTCGGTGGGGGACGAAAGTGTGAGACTTTACTCTGGACGTTCTTTTCGGGCGTAGATACTCGTGGTTGCGTGCGTGTGCGTCGTATAGACTAACACTCCAAAGCCCGACACTATGCCGTTGAAAACCGAATGTTTTTTAAGCTTGCCCTTCGCCCTCTCGATGAAGTAGGAAGAATTCAAAATCACAATAACACACTAAACCCAAATTCTAGTACGAGTGTTTATCGGAACATTTTCTTTCTGGCTTTCTTTCTCCGCCCTCGCATTCATTTGCTTGGGCGGGTTGGAGAAAAAGAGAGAAGAAAACGAATATGTCGTTTTATATACGACCCTGAACGGTGGATCACTAGGCTCGTGGATCGATGAAGAGCGCAGCAAAGTGCGCTAATCCATGCGAACTGCAGAACACATGGAGCATCGAAATCTTGAACGTAAATGGCGGCCCAGCTTCTCGCTCGGGCCACATCTGACTGAGGGTCGGTCGAATGATGAACGAACAGAGATTTTTTCAGTCTTGGTTTTGCATGTTGGGTCGCGGCGAGATTTATTTTTCACCCGGCCTGACCGCATAAAAGCTCCCGAATCTCTAACGTCTGGGTGCCGCGCGACTTAAGTGTCCGCGATGCCTCAAATACAAAAAAGGGGGAAAAATAAAAGAAGGTTCGCCCTGTTTTGTTTTTTTCCTCTCTATTCAAAAGAAACCTTTTTCGATGGCAAAACAGATGGGAAATTTTTGAGCCAACTCAAAAAAAAATTTTAGAAATAAACACATCTTCTCGAACAAGGTGTCGGCTGCGTGTGCGCGATATACCGCTTCAACGCGAGTTTAGTTGTGTGTGTGCGCCGGGCGTGTCGAAGTGTCGACCACCGCGAATTATCACTCACTCTAACCGCTCGTTATGCAAGCTTGGTTCGCGCACGACGCGTTGTTTCAATACAAAAAGCCGCAGGACGCCCTGTCACTTTTCGTAAATTAATTTTTGCGAATAACGAGAGACTCGCTTTATTTCGAAAAAAAAAAATTTGAACCGGCAATTATTCAATCTTTCCCGGCTTTAAAACGCCAAAGTCTGCCGAGCTAGATAAAGTGTTGTCTCCTTTTGAAAACAAACAATTCATTCTGACCTCAGTTTAGATGAGACTACCCGCTGAACTTAAGCATATCAGTAAGCGGAGGAAAAGAAACTAACAAGGATTCCCTTAGTAGCGGCGAGCGAACAGGGATGAGCCCAGCACCGAACCTCGCGCCCGGTTGAGCGGGTGCCGAGGAATGTGGTGTTCGGGAGGATCGTGCGCGTCTGTCCGGTATCTATCGTCCAAGTCTCCATGAACGGGGCGAGCAACCCACAGAGGGTGTCAGGCCCGTAGATAAGACGAGCCGAGACCGTGCATCGGATCCCTTCCCAAGAGTCGGGTTGCTTGAGCGTGCAGCCCTAAGCGGGAGGTAAACTCCTTCTAAGGCTAAATATCGCCACGAGACCGATAGCGAACAAGTACCGCGAGGGAAAGTTGAAAAGAACTTTGAAGAGAGAGTTCAAGAGTGCGTGAAACCGTTCAGGGGGTTAAACGGGTGGGCCCTCGAAGGTCGAACAAGTCCCCGCTCCCGGCACTTGGTTGTATGCCCTTAACGCTGCATGGAGACTGCCTGAATTGGCGGCTCTCTTGCATAAGTCGTTCTGCGATCGCAATAGCCACGCCAAGGTCCGCAAGTGGGGGGCCTAGTAGGACTCCGCGACCGACTGGGTGTCTGTTACACGGGGCGTCCGTTAGCGAGTTTCGTGGTTACCTTCGCGGGTGCCGCGATGACGAGCGCGGCGTTTCCCAACAGTACTGCCCGGTCGTGACCTGTCTCCTCCCGGGAGGTGTCGTAGCTTTTTTTTGTAAAAGAGAAAAAGTTGCGGTGCTCAACCTGTGGAGGCCCAGAGCGGAGAGTAGAAGTCGGGTCCCACCCGACCCGTCTTGAAACACGGACCAAGGAGTCTAACATGTGCGCAAGTCGTCGAGAAATTATCAAACTAAACTCGCGAGGCGCAATGAAAGTGAAGCGGCCCCGATGAGGGTGCATCCGCGAGGGGTGATCCCGTCTCGAACAGAGCGGGCGCAACCCCAGGGCGTCCGAATGCTCGCGAGATCTTTCCCCCTTAAAAGGGTTTGGTCGAGTCGGCCGGACGAACCCAGAGCGCACACGTTGGGACCCGAAAGATGGTGACCTATGCCTGGCCAGGACGAAGCCAGGGGAAACCCTGGTGGAGGTCCGCAGCGATTCTGACGTGCAAATCGATCGTCGGAGTTGGGTATAGGGGCGAAAGACTAATCGAACCATCTAGTAGCTGGTTCCCCCCGAAGTTTCCCTCAGGATAGCTGGTGCTCGCAAAGAGAACAAACGGAGTTTCATCCGGTAAAGCGAATGATTAGAGGCCTTGGGGTCGAAACGACCTCAACCTATTCTCAAACTTTCAATGGGTGAGAAGCCCGGCCTTTTTCCTTGATTGAGGCCGCGGCAATTGATTTGAATCTGAGCGCCCAGTGGGCCATTTTTGGTAAGCAGAACTGGCGCTGTGGGATGAACCAAACGCCCGGTTAAGGCGCCTAAACGACGCACATTTCGGATCCCACGAAAAGGAGTTGGTTGCTAAAGACAGCAGGACGGTGGCCATGGAGGTCGGAATCCGCTCAGGAGTGTGTAACAACTCACCTGCCGAAGCAACTAGCCCTTAAAATGGGAGGCGCTATAGCGTCGTGCCTATACCGGGCCGTCGGTCGGCAGAGCGAATAACGTCCGTGTCAGCTCGAAGAGAGCGACGGCGCTGAGGCCCCGACGAGTAGGGGGGGTCGCGACGGTGAGCGTAGAAGGGTTGTGGGCGTGAGCCTGCCCGGAGCCGCCGTCGGTGCAGATCTTGGTGGTAGTAGCAAATACTCCAGAGGGATCCTGGAGGACTGACGCGGAGAAGGGTTTCATGTGAACAGTGGTTGGACATGAGTCAG
>NW_025804914.1:10000-17500 GCF_021234035.1 Daphnia pulicaria | reverse complement strand
TTGGATGGGGCAATGTCCCCGTCCAATCGCTAAAAATGAGCCGGAAAACGGAGACATTATGCGGCGGAACATTAGTGGTTTTCCTTAGTATAGAAGAGGTCTCGATTCCTAAACTCGGAAAAATTTTCAGAGTCCCAAAAATTTTCGAAGTGTCGAATAGTTTGGTTTCTCGAATTGAAAATTTTTTTCAAATTTGCGACATTACGACAAGCAGCGATTGTAAAGCCCGGTCCAAATTTTTCAAACGAGTCTTACTTCTTGTTAGTCCGCCTGGCCGATACCAAAGAATGGCCGACCGTCGACTATCGGGCGAATAGACGGGTGAAAGAAATAAAGTCGAAGCCGGTGGTTGGATAGATATCGAAGGGAAGGCGAAAGAGGCGAAAAGGAAAGCGCGAAATTTCTTTAGTAGCTTCGACGCAAAAACTTTGGTATCGACGGGGAGCTTTGGGAAATGAAACGAAGACGCAGAATGGGAAGTTGTCCGGTTCGGCGTTAGTTGTAGTTTCATTTCCACCGTAGCTGAGCTCCTTTCCGCCCGCCACTTCACATGATTTTAGTTTCGATTCCGTTCGATCGCGCTTGCACTGTCTTTGTTTTTTTTTCACTGCTTGGATCGCGGCTTTGCTCTAACCAGTTTAGCCCCATGCGATCAAAAAGTCTTAAAAAAAAAAACCGTTGAACGGAGACGAACTCGATGAGCTGTCGGTGTGTGAAATATCATTCCTTCGGTAAAACCGTTTTCGAAATTTCCGATGGTCGGTATATGTAAAAATATATCCGAACCGCGATGTGGACGGGAATTCAAACGCCCGCTTCACCGATTGGTGCGACAGCTGAGAAGCTCGTCACTCGATCCAACGACTCTTGGTCGAAAAGTTCAGAAGAGGTGCGCGCGTCAAACATTTTTTTGGTTTCGGACGTTTCGTTTCTTCGGCACGTGTGGTTTGTCTGTGGCCGTCTGTGAGAGAAATCGGACGCTTGTTCTTTGTTATTTTACCGTAACAAGACAAGACGGGAAAGATTCTTTCTTCCAAACTTACGGCATCATAACCATCAGCGTTTACCGTCAGCGACGATACGGAAGAGAAAAGAAAATGGTGCGCGTCTTTTCACTTTTTGACACCGTATCAAAAAAAATTACCGTTCAGGCGGAAATGTGTGTGTGTGTGTGTGAGCCGAGAGATAAAAAATAAAAAAGCCACCAAACAGAACGCTTTCAAATTATTTCGTGCGGCGTGCGCATATTTCACATTTTGCCGTTTGACGGAAGCTCGTTGTGTGGAACACAGAAGTGGAGATGGACGGAGTTGAAGGGGGGCGAAGACGGCCCGGTCGGACAAAGTCAAGAGATTGAAATATACGAGAGAATTGGGTGGAAGTGATGGCAAATCTATAAAATTCAAAAATCGGATGAGATGCGAGGACCGCAAAATGTGGCGTCGACTCTGACTCTCTTTTACTACGAACTTCCCTTCGACGGAAGATATCGAGAGCTGAGCTGAGCGCCCGCTGAGTATGGCCGGCGTAATTACAAACGAGTTACGGTTGGAGCTATATCGATTGTACGTATCCCGAACGTTCATCGAACAAGCCAGATCAACTCGGCGCCCGGTAAGATGTACGCTCAGTTATGGCCATGACACACGAAGGGAGAATTCAAACGGCTGTGAGTGTACGGCCCGCCCGGAGTTGTGTGTAGGCAGTGACCTCTCAAGAAAAAACGTAAAAAAATTTTTTTTGACAGTCACCGGTCTGCGACAAGTAATCAGTACGAAACTTGGGTGCAATGCAAAAAACATTTTGAGAATCCTTGCTTGACAACAACGAATCTAACACGATAAAAAAACGATCCCCATCGGTGTACCGCTTGCTTTTCTCGCGCTTCGGCGCAGAATCGCTTATTCAGCTGCCCTTGGAATATGTTCGTTTCGTGCATACTTGATCTCGGTCATTCTTCGGTGAACTCTTAAAGAATTGCGCACTTTTATAGGGGTAGTCTGGTTGCTTGTCTCGACTTGAAATGATTTGTTTTTTTCCGCCCATGACTTTCTATACGATGCCTCTATGCTGGCCTCTGACCGCGGTTGTTCCGAGTTTTCTCTTTCTCTTCGAAAGTCTTTGCGGAAAATTCTGCCTCGTGTGACCGTTGAGCGGTGAGGTGTGTGTGTGTGTGTGTGTCGTGCGGGTGTGATGCGAGAGTGTGCCTCGGCGGTGGAAAAATAAAAATAAAACTCTGAGCCCACAAAAATTTAAAAGATGTATGCTTGTCAGCTTAGTAAAGCAGGCTTGACTTATGAGCATACAGCACGCCACATATGACCGTCGAAAACCGTAATACGGGAAAAAAAGTTGATGAATATATCAAGACCGGTCGAATGAATCCGATTCACTTTGGGCTCATAGACCGTTGAATGGTCTTTGACTTTGGAAATTGAAATGAAAAAAATCCAACAAACGGATCGGATCGGTGTTTCTCTTCACTGGGACTCGCTGTGACACGCCAGGCGTTGCGATCAAAAATTTTAGTTTCCGAAGAAAAAGAAAAAAAACGAAAAACGTGTTGATTTGGTGTGTGTTTGGTGATGCGTGGGCGAAATAAAAACCCGCAACTCGCCGGATGCATATCAAACAAACATACACGAAATACCTGGTTGATCCTGCCAGTAGCATATGCTTGTCTCAAAGATTAAGCCATGCATGTCTAAGTACAAGCCGCTAGACGGCGAAACCGCGAATGGCTCAATAAATCAGTTATGGTTCCTTAGATCCACTCCATCCTACTTGGATAACTGTGGTAATTCTAGAGCTAATACATGCACTCGAGCCTCGACTGCGGGCTTTCGGGCTCGCAGAAGAGGTGCTTTTATTAGATCAAAACCAGTCGGGGCCGGGCTTTCGGGCTCGCGCACCGTACCAATTTTGGTGACTCTGGATAACTTCACGCCGATCGCACGGCCTTCGCGCCGGCGACGTATCTTTCAAATGTCTGCCTTATCAACTGTCGATGGTAGGTTACGCGCCTACCATGGTTGCAACGGGTAACGGGGAATCGGGGTTCGATTCCGGAGAGGGAGCCTGAGAAACGGCTACCACATCCAAGGAAGGCAGCAGGCGCGCAAATTACCCACTCCCGGCACGGGGAGGTAGTGACGAAAAATAACGATACGGGACTCTTCCGAGGCCCCGTGATTGGAATGAGTACACTTTAAATCCTTTAACGAGGAACCATTGGAGGGCAAGTCTGGTGCCAGCAGCCGCGGTAACTCCAGCTCCAATAGCGTATATTAAAGTTGTTGCGGTTAAAAAGCTCGTAGTCGGATGTCTGTCTTCGGCCGGGCGGCGCCGCTCTGAATCAAGGGTGTTGCGTTTCACGCTCTGGGAGCCCGGGTGTCAAAGCCCGACTCTCTTCACGGTCGGACAACATCGCCGGAGTGGTGGTCGGTGCGTCGTTGTTGTATCTGCGGCCAGAGTTGGAAAGTTCTTTCGGGTTCTTTTTTAAATTTTGGTCGTAGTTGACTCGATTCGCTCCACCCAGTCAATCGTTCGGGGTGCCCTTCACCGGGTGTCTCGGGCGGCCGGCAACGTTTACTTTGAACAAATTAGAGTGCTCAAAGCAGGTGTATCCCAACGCCTGAATATCGCAGCATGGAATGATGGAATAGGACCTCGGTCCGATTTTGCTGGTCTTTTACTTTTGGACCCGAGGTAATGGTCAATAGAGACGGACGGGGGCATTCGTACTGCGGCGACAGAGGTGAAATTCTTGGACCGCCGCAAGACGAACAACAGCGAAGGCATTTGCCAAGAATGTTTTCCTTGATCAAGAACGAAAGTTAGAGGTTCGAAGGCGATCAGATACCGCCCTAGTTCTAACCATAAACGATGCCAACCAGCAATCCGTCGGAGTTACTCCAATGACTCGACGGGCAGCTTCCGGGAAACCAAAGTCTTTGGGTTCCGGGGGAAGTATGGTTGCAAAGCTGAAACTTAAAGGAATTGACGGAAGGGCACCACCAGGAGTGGAGCCTGCGGCTTAATTTGACTCAACACGGGAAACCTCACCAGGCCCGGACACTGGAAGGATTGACAGATTGAGAGCTCTTTCTTGATTCGGTGGGTGGTGGTGCATGGCCGTTCTTAGTTGGTGGAGCGATTTGTCTGGTTAATTCCGATAACGAACGAGACTCTAGCCTGCTAAATAGGTGACGGGTTTTATCAATTGAAACCGAAGGGAGTACGGAGGCGTCGGGATCAGGTGGCGGCGATTCGGGTCTCGGTGGGACTGGTTCCTTTAGTGAGGCAATCTCTCGGCTTGGTTTCGTTGTGCTTTGTTCGTCGGGTGTACGGCCTTCACGGGTTGGTTGCCTGGCGGATGAGGTATGGCGGGGCTTTGTCGGGAATGTCTCGCGGGGGCTGGCTCTATTGTTATTCGGTCGTCGTCATCCCCGGCGATACCTTCTGCTCTCGCGTCCGTCACGCAGTCTTCTTAGAGGGACAAGCGGCGTCCAGCCGCGTGACAGTGAGCAATAACAGGTCTGTGATGCCCTTAGATGTCCTGGGCCGCACGCGCGCTACACTGAAGGAATCAGCGTGTTTCACTCTCCCTGTCCGAAAGGACCGGGTAACCGCTGAACCTCCTTCGTGGTTGGGATTGGGGACTGCAATGATCCCCATGAACCAGGAATCCCTAGTAGGCGCGGGTCACTAGCCCGCGTCGATTACGTCCCTGCCCTTTGTACACACCGCCCGTCGCTACTACCGATTGAATGATTTAGTGAGGCCTTCGGACGGGCTTGTCGGGGTGCCGTCGAGTGGGGAGCAATCTCTGCCCGTGCGGTGCCTACCAACGGCGAGACTGAAAGATGGTCGAACTTGATCCTTTAGAGGAAGTAAAAGTCGTAACAAGGTTTCCGTAGGTGAACCTGCGGAAGGATCATAAACGAACAAGACAAATGTTTTGCGCATATGGCTTTGGTTGAGCACGAAACAACTAAAAGTTGCAAAACAAAAAAAACCCCATCAAAAGTCTTTCGGCGTAAGACATCGTATGAACTATGTGTGGGTTGACGGAAGAAAATCATTTATTTTGAACGGGTATCAGGCGCTCTGATGCGCGGTGGTTTAAAGCGGATTCGCCTTTTCAAATTGATTTTTCTTTCCTCTCGGCTCAAAAAAAAACACAAAGTCTTTCGATTTGGTCTATGGCCGTGAGCAAATTCTTCCTGCTTCGATGGTGAATGTCTCTATAGATTCATTCGACCTTTAGCGGCGCTCACAGTGTTGACGTTAGTAGAGTGAAGAATACGATAGCCCGCCTGGGCCGCGAGTACCGAAGGAACAATAAAGGAGATTTTATAAAGTCTTAGTCCCTAAATCAAACACTTTGAAAAATAAAAACTCGGTGGATGGAGAGTCGGAAAAAAAAAAAAAAAACATCAAGATTTTGAACGGGTATCAGGCGCTCTGATGCGCGGTGGTTTAAAGCGGATACGCCCAATCGAAATTGTTTTTTTTTTGTTTCTCTCTTCGTCTTCGGGATTTTTTGATTCTCGGTGGGGGACGAAAGTGTGAGACTTTACTCTGGACGTTCTTTTCGGGCGTAGATACTCGTGGTTGCGTGCGTGTGCGTCGTATAGACTAACACTCCAAAGCCCGACACTATGCCGTTGAAAACCGAATGTTTTTTAAGCTTGCCCTTCGCCCTCTCGATGAAGTAGGAAGAATTCAAAATCACAATAACACACTAAACCCAAATTCTAGTACGAGTGTTTATCGGAACATTTTCTTTCTGGCTTTCTTTCTCCGCCCTCGCATTCATTTGCTTGGGCGGGTTGGAGAAAAAGAGAGAAGAAAACGAATATGTCGTTTTATATACGACCCTGAACGGTGGATCACTAGGCTCGTGGATCGATGAAGAGCGCAGCAAAGTGCGCTAATCCATGCGAACTGCAGAACACATGGAGCATCGAAATCTTGAACGTAAATGGCGGCCCAGCTTCTCGCTCGGGCCACATCTGACTGAGGGTCGGTCGAATGATGAACGAACAGAGATTTTTTCAGTCTTGGTTTTGCATGTTGGGTCGCGGCGAGATTTATTTTTCACCCGGCCTGACCGCATAAAAGCTCCCGAATCTCTAACGTCTGGGTGCCGCGCGACTTAAGTGTCCGCGATGCCTCAAATACAAAAAAGGGGGAAAAATAAAAGAAGGTTCGCCCTGTTTTGTTTTTTTCCTCTCTATTCAAAAGAAACCTTTTTCGATGGCAAAACAGATGGGAAATTTTTGAGCCAACTCAAAAAAAAATTTTAGAAATAAACACATCTTCTCGAACAAGGTGTCGGCTGCGTGTGCGCGATATACCGCTTCAACGCGAGTTTAGTTGTGTGTGTGCGCCGGGCGTGTCGAAGTGTCGACCACCGCGAATTATCACTCACTCTAACCGCTCGTTATGCAAGCTTGGTTCGCGCACGACGCGTTGTTTCAATACAAAAAGCCGCAGGACGCCCTGTCACTTTTCGTAAATTAATTTTTGCGAATAACGAGAGACTCGCTTTATTTCGAAAAAAAAAAATTTGAACCGGCAATTATTCAATCTTTCCCGGCTTTAAAACGCCAAAGTCTGCCGAGCTAGATAAAGTGTTGTCTCCTTTTGAAAACAAACAATTCATTCTGACCTCAGTTTAGATGAGACTACCCGCTGAACTTAAGCATATCAGTAAGCGGAGGAAAAGAAACTAACAAGGATTCCCTTAGTAGCGGCGAGCGAACAGGGATGAGCCCAGCACCGAACCTCGCGCCCGGTTGAGCGGGTGCCGAGGAATGTGGTGTTCGGGAGGATCGTGCGCGTCTGTCCGGTATCTATCGTCCAAGTCTCCATGAACGGGGCGAGCAACCCACAGAGGGTGTCAGGCCCGTAGATAAGACGAGCCGAGACCGTGCATCGGATCCCTTCCCAAGAGTCGGGTTGCTTGAGCGTGCAGCCCTAAGCGGGAGGTAAACTCCTTCTAAGGCTAAATATCGCCACGAGACCGATAGCGAACAAGTACCGCGAGGGAAAGTTGAAAAGAACTTTGAAGAGAGAGTTCAAGAGTGCGTGAAACCGTTCAGGGGGTTAAACGGGTGGGCCCTCGAAGGTCGAACAAGTCCCCGCTCCCGGCACTTGGTTGTATGCCCTTAACGCTGCATGGAGACTGCCTGAATTGGCGGCTCTCTTGCATAAGTCGTTCTGCGATCGCAATAGCCACGCCAAGGTCCGCAAGTGGGGGGCCTAGTAGGACTCCGCGACCGACTGGGTGTCTGTTACACGGGGCGTCCGTTAGCGAGTTTCGTGGTTACCTTCGCGGGTGCCGCGATGACGAGCGCGGCGTTTCCCAACAGTACTGCCCGGTCGTGACCTGTCTCCTCCCGGGAGGTGTCGTAGCTTTTTTTTGTAAAAGAGAAAAAGTTGCGGTGCTCAACCTGTGGAGGCCCAGAGCGGAGAGTAGAAGTCGGGTCCCAC
>NW_025804914.1:0-5000 GCF_021234035.1 Daphnia pulicaria | reverse complement strand
TCCCGACGATGGATAGTGAAGCTATAGGCGGCACTGGGACGAGCAAAGGCGGCTGAAAAAGAGAGAAAGAGCGAAAGAAAAAAAGTTGGAAAAAATTTCTAAGTCCTAAAATTTCCAAGACCGGTTTTTGGTGGAGACCGGTCGGTAGTTGAGCGGGCGGCCCGGCCTGAGCTCAGGTGAATGTCCGGCAAAATTTCGGAAATCAACTTTTTCGTACAGTTACTGCCCGGAACATCCACTACTTTCCTATATAGGGAAGAGGTTGTCGAAAATGAAAATTGAAAAAATTTTCTAAGTCCGAAAAATTGAAAAATTTTTCTAAGTCCCGACGACGGATAGTGAAGCTATAGGCGGCACTGGGACGAGCAAAGACGGCTAAAAATGGCGAGAAAGAGCGAAAGAAAAAAGTTGGAAAAAATTTCTAAGTCCTAAAATTTCCAAGACCGGTTTTTGGTGGTGACCGGTCGGCGGGTGTGATGGTAAGCCCCGCCTGAGCTCTGGTGAAAGCCCGGCAAAATTTCGGAAATCAACTTTTTCGTACAGTTACTGCCCGGAACATCCACTACTTTCCTATATAGGGAAGAGGTTGTCGAGAAAGAAAAAAGTTGAAAAATTTTCTAAGTCCGAAAATTTCCAAGACCGGTTTTTGGTGGTGACCGGGCGGCAGTTGAGCGGGCGGCCCGGCCTGAGCTCAGGTGAAAGTCCGGCAAAAATTCGGAAATCGACTTTTTCGTACAGTTACTGCCCGGAACATCCACTACTTTCCTATATAGGGAAGAGGTTGTCGAAAAAAAGAAAGTTGAAAAATTTTCTAAGTCCGAAAAATTGAAAAATTTTTCTAAGTCCCGACGACGTGGTAGTGACGTGGTTGGCGGGACTTGGACGTATAAAGGCCGATGAAAAAAAATGGAAATGGAAATGAAAATTTCTCGATTTCCGACGACGGTGTTTGGCAACGACTCTCTCGCCCGGCCACTGGTCGGCGCGAGAGAGGAGTGAGCGAGACCCGTCGATTCGAAAAGAGAAGCCGTCACACCGTCGAGGCGTGGCGGCTCTCAAGTGGGTTGGTCGGGCGTGTCGTGATGACTCGCGACCGTAAAAAATTCCCACTCAAATTCTCCCATTTCCGACGACGGTGTTTGGCAACGACTCTCTCGCCCGGCCTCTGGTCGGCGCGAGAGAGGAGTGAGCGAGACCCGTCGATTCGAAAAAAAGCCGTCACACCGTCGAGGCGTGGCGGCTCTCAAATGGGTTGGTCGGGCGTGTCGTGATGACTTGCGACCGTAAAAAATTCCCACTCGTCGAAAATTTTCTAAGTCCCAACTTTGAAAACGACGGTTCCTGAAAGTCGGCTGGCGGTTGGATGGGGCAATGTCCCCGTCCAATCGCTAAAAATGAGCCGGAAAACGGAGACATTATGCGGCGGAACATTAGTGGTTTTCCTTAGTATAGAAGAGGTCTCGATTCCTAAACTCGGAAAAATTTTCAGAGTCCCAAAAATTTTCGAAGTGTCGAATAGTTTGGTTTCTCGAATTGAAAATTTTTTTCAAATTTGCGACATTACGACAAGCAGCGATTGTAAAGCCCGGTCCAAATTTTTCAAACGAGTCTTACTTCTTGTTAGTCCGCCTGGCCGATACCAAAGAATGGCCGACCGTCGACTATCGGGCGAATAGACGGGTGAAAGAAATAAAGTCGAAGCCGGTGGTTGGATAGATATCGAAGGGAAGGCGAAAGAGGC
Organism: Daphnia pulicaria; assembly: GCF_021234035.1. Classification (NCBI taxonomy): domain Eukaryota; kingdom Metazoa; phylum Arthropoda; class Branchiopoda; order Diplostraca; family Daphniidae; genus Daphnia; species Daphnia pulicaria. Next base: position 3,259 of record NW_025804914.1, on the reverse strand, counting down.
GAAAAGGAAAGCGCGAAATTTCTTTAGTAGCTTCGACGCAAAAACTTTGGTATCGACGGGGAGCTTTGGGAAATGAAACGAAGACGCAGAATGGGAAGTTGTCCGGTTCGGCGTTAGTTGTAGTTTCATTTCCACCGTAGCTGAGCTCCTTTCCGCCCGCCACTTCACATGATTTTAGTTTCGATTCCGTTCGATCGCGCTTGCACTGTCTTTGTTTTTTTTTCACTGCTTGGATCGCGGCTTTGCTCTAACCAGTTTAGCCCCATGCGATCAAAAAGTCTTAAAAAAAAAAAACCGTTGAACGGAGACGAACTCGATGAGCTGTCGGTGTGTGAAATATCATTCCTTCGGTAAAACCGTTTTCGAAATTTCCGATGGTCGGTATATGTAAAAATATATCCGAACCGCGATGTGGACGGGAATTCAAACGCCCGCTTCACCGATTGGTGCGACAGCTGAGAAGCTCGTCACTCGATCCAACGACTCTTGGTCGAAAAGTTCAGAAGAGGTGCGCGCGTCAAACATTTTTTTGGTTTCGGACGTTTCGTTTCTTCGGCACGTGTGGTTTGTCTGTGGCCGTCTGTGAGAGAAATCGGACGCTTGTTCTTTGTTATTTTACCGTAACAAGACAAGACGGGAAAGATTCTTTCTTCCAAACTTACGGCATCATAACCATCAGCGTTTACCGTCAGCGACGATACGGAAGAGAAAAGAAAATGGTGCGCGTCTTTTCACTTTTTGACACCGTATCAAAAAAAAATTACCGTTCAGGCGGAAATGTGTGTGTGTGTGTGTGAGCCGAGAGATAAAAAATAAAAAAGCCACCAAACAGAACGCTTTCAAATTATTTCGTGCGGCGTGCGCATATTTCACATTTTGCCGTTTGACGGAAGCTCGTTGTGTGGAACACAGAAGTGGAGATGGACGGAGTTGAAGGGGGGCGAAGACGGCCCGGTCGGACAAAGTCAAGAGATTGAAATATACGAGAGAATTGGGTGGAAGTGATGGCAAATCTATAAAATTCAAAAATCGGATGAGATGCGAGGACCGCAAAATGTGGCGTCGACTCTGACTCTCTTTTACTACGAACTTCCCTTCGACGGAAGATATCGAGAGCTGAGCTGAGCGCCCGCTGAGTATGGCCGGCGTAATTACAAACGAGTTACGGTTGGAGCTATATCGATTGTACGTATCCCGAACGTTCATCGAACAAGCCAGATCAACTCGGCGCCCGGTAAGATGTACGCTCAGTTATGGCCATGACACACGAAGGGAGAATTCAAACGGCTGTGAGTGTACGGCCCGCCCGGAGTTGTGTGTAGGCAGTGACCTCTCAAGAAAAAACGTAAAAAATTTTTTTTTGACAGTCACCGGTCTGCGACAAGTAATCAGTACGAAACTTGGGTGCAATGCAAAAAACATTTTGAGAATCCTTGCTTGACAACAACGAATCTAACACGATAAAAAAAACGATCCCCATCGGTGTACCGCTTGCTTTTCTCGCGCTTCGGCGCAGAATCGCTTATTCAGCTGCCCTTGGAATATGTTCGTTTCGTGCATACTTGATCTCGGTCATTCTTCGGTGAACTCTTAAAGAATTGCGCACTTTTATAGGGGTAGTCTGGTTGCTTGTCTCGACTTGAAATGATTTGTTTTTTTCCGCCCATGACTTTCTATACGATGCCTCTATGCTGGCCTCTGACCGCGGTTGTTCCGAGTTTTCTCTTTCTCTTCGAAAGTCTTTGCGGAAAATTCTGCCTCGTGTGACCGTTGAGCGGTGAGGTGTGTGTGTGTGTGTGTGTCGTGCGGGGTGATGCGAGAGTGTGCCTCGGCGGTGGAAAAATAAAAATAAAACTCTGAGCCCACAAAAATTTAAAAGATGTATGCTTGTCAGCTTAGTAAAGCAGGCTTGACTTATGAGCATACAGCACGCCACATATGACCGTCGAAAACCGTAATACGGGAAAAAAAGTTGATGAATATATCAAGACCGGTCGAATGAATCCGATTCACTTTGGGCTCATAGACCGTTGAATGGTCTTTGACTTTGGAAATTGAAATGAAAAAAATCCAACAAACGGATCGGATCGGTGTTTCTCTTCACTGGGACTCGCTGTGACACGCCAGGCGTTGCGATCAAAAATTTTAGTTTCCGAAGAAAAAGAAAAAAAACGAAAAACGTGTTGATTTGGTGTGTGTTTGGTGATGCGTGGGCGAAATAAAAACCCGCAACTCGCCGGATGCATATCAAACAAACATACACGAAATACCTGGTTGATCCTGCCAGTAGCATATGCTTGTCTCAAAGATTAAGCCATGCATGTCTAAGTACAAGCCGCTAGACGGCGAAACCGCGAATGGCTCAATAAATCAGTTATGGTTCCTTAGATCCACTCCATCCTACTTGGATAACTGTGGTAATTCTAGAGCTAATACATGCACTCGAGCCTCGACTGCGGGCTTTCGGGCTCGCAGAAGAGGTGCTTTTATTAGATCAAAACCAGTCGGGGCCGGGCTTTCGGGCTCGCGCACCGTACCAATTTTGGTGACTCTGGATAACTTCACGCCGATCGCACGGCCTTCGCGCCGGCGACGTATCTTTCAAATGTCTGCCTTATCAACTGTCGATGGTAGGTTACGCGCCTACCATGGTTGCAACGGGTAACGGGGAATCGGGGTTCGATTCCGGAGAGGGAGCCTGAGAAACGGCTACCACATCCAAGGAAGGCAGCAGGCGCGCAAATTACCCACTCCCGGCACGGGGAGGTAGTGACGAAAAATAACGATACGGGACTCTTCCGAGGCCCCGTGATTGGAATGAGTACACTTTAAATCCTTTAACGAGGAACCATTGGAGGGCAAGTCTGGTGCCAGCAGCCGCGGTAACTCCAGCTCCAATAGCGTATATTAAAGTTGTTGCGGTTAAAAAGCTCGTAGTCGGATGTCTGTCTTCGGCCGGGCGGCGCCGCTCTGAATCAAGGGTGTTGCGTTTCACGCTCTGGGAGCCCGGGTGTCAAAGCCCGACTCTCTTCACGGTCGGACAACATCGCCGGAGTGGTGGTCGGTGCGTCGTTGTTGTATCTGCGGCCAGAGTTGGAAAGTTCTTTCGGGTTCTTTTTTAAATTTTGGTCGTAGTTGACTCGATTCGCTCCACCCAGTCAATCGTTCGGGGTGCCCTTCACCGGGTGTCTCGGGCGGCCGGCAACGTTTACTTTGAACAAATTAGAGTGCTCAAAGCAGGTGTATCCCAACGCCTGAA
>NW_025804913.1:30000-33239 GCF_021234035.1 Daphnia pulicaria | reverse complement strand
AGACTTGCCCTCCAATGGTTCCTCGTTAAAGGATTTAAAGTGTACTCATTCCAATCACGGGGCCTCGGAAGAGTCCCGTATCGTTATTTTTCGTCACTACCTCCCCGTGCCGGGAGTGGGTAATTTGCGCGCCTGCTGCCTTCCTTGGATGTGGTAGCCGTTTCTCAGGCTCCCTCTCCGGAATCGAACCCCGATTCCCCGTTACCCGTTGCAACCATGGTAGGCGCGTAACCTACCATCGACAGTTGATAAGGCAGACATTTGAAAGATACGTCGCCGGCGCGAAGGCCGTGCGATCGGCGTGAAGTTATCCAGAGTCACCAAAATTGGTACGGTGCGCGAGCCCGAAAGCCCGGCCCCGACTGGTTTTGATCTAATAAAAGCACCTCTTCTGCGAGCCCGAAAGCCCGCAGTCGAGGCTCGAGTGCATGTATTAGCTCTAGAATTACCACAGTTATCCAAGTAGGATGGAGTGGATCTAAGGAACCATAACTGATTTATTGAGCCATTCGCGGTTTCGCCGTCTAGCGGCTTGTACTTAGACATGCATGGCTTAATCTTTGAGACAAGCATATGCTACTGGCAGGATCAACCAGGTATTTCGTGTATGTTTGTTTGATATGCATCCGGCGAGTTGCGGGTTTTTATTTCGCCCACGCATCACCAAACACACACCAAATCAACACGTTTTTCGTTTTTTTTCTTTTTCTTCGGAAACTAAAATTTTTGATCGCAACGCCTGGCGTGTCACAGCGAGTCCCAGTGAAGAGAAACACCGATCCGATCCGTTTGTTGGATTTTTTTCATTTCAATTTCCAAAGTCAAAGACCATTCAACGGTCTATGAGCCCAAAGTGAATCGGATTCATTCGACCGGTCTTGATATATTCATCAACTTTTTTTCCCGTATTACGGTTTTCGACGGTCATATGTGGCGTGCTGTATGCTCATAAGTCAAGCCTGCTTTACTAAGCTGACAAGCATACATCTTTTAAATTTTTGTGGGCTCAGAGTTTTATTTTTATTTTTCCACCGCCGAGGCACACTCTCGCATCACCCCGCACGACACACACACACACACACACCTCACCGCTCAACGGTCACACGAGGCAGAATTTTCCGCAAAGACTTTCGAAGAGAAAGAGAAAACTCGGAACAACCGCGGTCAGAGGCCAGCATAGAGGCATCGTATAGAAAGTCATGGGCGGAAAAAAACAAATCATTTCAAGTCGAGACAAGCAACCAGACTACCCCTATAAAAGTGCGCAATTCTTTAAGAGTTCACCGAAGAATGACCGAGATCAAGTATGCACGAAACGAACATATTCCAAGGGCAGCTGAATAAGCGATTCTGCGCCGAAGCGCGAGAAAAGCAAGCGGTACACCGATGGGGATCGTTTTTTTATCGTGTTAGATTCGTTGTTGTCAAGCAAGGATTCTCAAAATGTTTTTTGCATTGCACCCAAGTTTCGTACTGATTACTTGTCGCAGACCGGTGACTGTCAAAAAAAATTTTTTTACGTTTTTTCTTGAGAGGTCACTGCCTACACACAACTCCGGGCGGGCCGTACACTCACAGCCGTTTGAATTCTCCCTTCGTGTGTCATGGCCATAACTGAGCGTACATCTTACCGGGCGCCGAGTTGATCTGGCTTGTTCGATGAACGTTCGGGATACGTACAATCGATATAGCTCCAACCGTAACTCGTTTGTAATTACGCCGGCCATACTCAGCGGGCGCTCAGCTCAGCTCTCGATATCTTCCGTCGAAGGGAAGTTCGTAGTAAAAGAGAGTCAGAGTCGACGCCACATTTTGCGGTCCTCGCATCTCATCCGATTTTTGAATTTTATAGATTTGCCATCACTTCCACCCAATTCTCTCGTATATTTCAATCTCTTGACTTTGTCCGACCGGGCCGTCTTCGCCCCCCTTCAACTCCGTCCATCTCCACTTCTGTGTTCCACACAACGAGCTTCCGTCAAACGGCAAAATGTGAAATATGCGCACGCCGCACGAAATAATTTGAAAGCGTTCTGTTTGGTGGCTTTTTTATTTTTTATCTCTCGGCTCACACACACACACACACATTTCCGCCTGAACGGTAATTTTTTTTGATACGGTGTCAAAAAGTGAAAAGACGCGCACCATTTTCTTTTCTCTTCCGTATCGTCGCTGACGGTAAACGCTGATGGTTATGATGCCGTAAGTTTGGAAGAAAGAATCTTTCCCGTCTTGTCTTGTTACGGTAAAATAACAAAGAACAAGCGTCCGATTTCTCTCACAGACGGCCACAGACAAACCACACGTGCCGAAGAAACGAAACGTCCGAAACCAAAAAAATGTTTGACGCGCGCACCTCTTCTGAACTTTTCGACCAAGAGTCGTTGGATCGAGTGACGAGCTTCTCAGCTGTCGCACCAATCGGTGAAGCGGGCGTTTGAATTCCCGTCCACATCGCGGTTCGGATATATTTTTACATATACCGACCATCGGAAATTTCGAAAACGGTTTTACCGAAGGAATGATATTTCACACACCGACAGCTCATCGAGTTCGTCTCCGTTCAACGGTTTTTTTTTTTTAAGACTTTTTGATCGCATGGGGCTAAACTGGTTAGAGCAAAGCCGCGATCCAAGCAGTGAAAAAAAAACAAAGACAGTGCAAGCGCGATCGAACGGAATCGAAACTAAAATCATGTGAAGTGGCGGGCGGAAAGGAGCTCAGCTACGGTGGAAATGAAACTACAACTAACGCCGAACCGGACAACTTCCCATTCTGCGTCTTCGTTTCATTTCCCAAAGCTCCCCGTCGATACCAAAGTTTTTGCGTCGAAGCTACTAAAGAAATTTCGCGCTTTCCTTTTCGCCTCTTTCGCCTTCCCTTCGATATCTATCCAACCACCGGCTTCGACTTTATTTCTTTCACCCGTCTATTCGCCCGATAGTCGACGGTCGGCCATTCTTTGGTATCGGCCAGGCGGACTAACAAGAAGTAAGACTCGTTTGAAAAATTTGGACCGGGCTTTACAATCGCTGCTTGTCGTAATGTCGCAAATTTGAAAAAAATTTTCAATTCGAGAAACCAAACTATTCGACACTTCGAAAATTTTTGGGACTCTGAAAATTTTTCCGAGTTTAGGAATCGAGACCTCTTCTATACTAAGGAAAACCACTAATGTTCCGCCGCATAATGTCTCCGTTTTCCGGCTCATTTTTAGCGATTGGACGGGGACATTGCCC
>NW_025804913.1:15000-25000 GCF_021234035.1 Daphnia pulicaria | reverse complement strand
AGGATCGACTGACTCATGTCCAACCACTGTTCACATGAAACCCTTCTCCGCGTCAGTCCTCCAGGATCCCTCTGGAGTATTTGCTACTACCACCAAGATCTGCACCGACGGCGGCTCCGGGCAGGCTCACGCCCACAACCCTTCTACGCTCACCGTCGCGACCCCCCCTACTCGTCGGGGCCTCAGCGCCGTCGCTCTCTTCGAGCTGACACGGACGTTATTCGCTCTGCCGACCGACGGCCCGGTATAGGCACGACGCTATAGCGCCTCCCATTTTAAGGGCTAGTTGCTTCGGCAGGTGAGTTGTTACACACTCCTGAGCGGATTCCGACCTCCATGGCCACCGTCCTGCTGTCTTTAGCAACCAACTCCTTTTCGTGGGATCCGAAATGTGCGTCGTTTAGGCGCCTTAACCGGGCGTTTGGTTCATCCCACAGCGCCAGTTCTGCTTACCAAAAATGGCCCACTGGGCGCTCAGATTCAAATCAATTGCCGCGGCCTCAATCAAGGAAAAAGGCCGGGCTTCTCACCCATTGAAAGTTTGAGAATAGGTTGAGGTCGTTTCGACCCCAAGGCCTCTAATCATTCGCTTTACCGGATGAAACTCCGTTTGTTCTCTTTGCGAGCACCAGCTATCCTGAGGGAAACTTCGGGGGGAACCAGCTACTAGATGGTTCGATTAGTCTTTCGCCCCTATACCCAACTCCGACGATCGATTTGCACGTCAGAATCGCTGCGGACCTCCACCAGGGTTTCCCCTGGCTTCGTCCTGGCCAGGCATAGGTCACCATCTTTCGGGTCCCAACGTGTGCGCTCTGGGTTCGTCCGGCCGACTCGACCAAACCCTTTTAAGGGGGAAAGATCTCGCGAGCATTCGGACGCCCTGGGGTTGCGCCCGCTCTGTTCGAGACGGGATCACCCCTCGCGGATGCACCCTCATCGGGGCCGCTTCACTTTCATTGCGCCTCGCGAGTTTAGTTTGATAATTTCTCGACGACTTGCGCACATGTTAGACTCCTTGGTCCGTGTTTCAAGACGGGTCGGGTGGGACCCGACTTCTACTCTCCGCTCTGGGCCTCCACAGGTTGAGCACCGCAACTTTTTCTCTTTTACAAAAAAAAGCTACGACACCTCCCGGGAGGAGACAGGTCACGACCGGGCAGTACTGTTGGGAAACGCCGCGCTCGTCATCGCGGCACCCGCGAAGGTAACCACGAAACTCGCTAACGGACGCCCCGTGTAACAGACACCCAGTCGGTCGCGGAGTCCTACTAGGCCCCCCACTTGCGGACCTTGGCGTGGCTATTGCGATCGCAGAACGACTTATGCAAGAGAGCCGCCAATTCAGGCAGTCTCCATGCAGCGTTAAGGGCATACAACCAAGTGCCGGGAGCGGGGACTTGTTCGACCTTCGAGGGCCCACCCGTTTAACCCCCTGAACGGTTTCACGCACTCTTGAACTCTCTCTTCAAAGTTCTTTTCAACTTTCCCTGCGCGGTACTTGTTCGCTATCGGTCTCGTGGCGATATTTAGCCTTAGAAGGAGTTTACCTCCCGCTTAGGGCTGCACGCTCAAGCAACCCGACTCTTGGGAAGGGATCCGATGCACGGTCTCGGCTCGTCTTATCTACGGGCCTGACACCCTCTGTGGGTTGCTCGCCCCGTTCATGGAGACTTGGACGATAGATACCGGACAGACGCGCACGATCCTCCCGAACACCACATTCCTCGGCACCCGCTCAACCGGGCGCGAGGTTCGGTGCTGGGCTCATCCCTGTTCGCTCGCCGCTACTAAGGGAATCCTTGTTAGTTTCTTTTCCTCCGCTTACTGATATGCTTAAGTTCAGCGGGTAGTCTCATCTAAACTGAGGTCAGAATGAATTGTTTGTTTTCAAAAGGAGACAACACTTTATCTAGCTCGGCAGACTTTGGCGTTTTAAAGCCGGGAAAGATTGAATAATTGCCGGTTCAAATTTTTTTTTTTCGAAATAAAGCGAGTCTCTCGTTATTCGCAAAAATTAATTTACGAAAAGTGACAGGGCGTCCTGCGGCTTTTTGTATTGAAACAACGCGTCGTGCGCGAACCAAGCTTGCATAACGAGCGGTTAGAGTGAGTGATAATTCGCGGTGGTCGACACTTCGACACGCCCGGCGCACACACACAACTAAACTCGCGTTGAAGCGGTATATCGCGCACACGCAGCCGACACCTTGTTCGAGAAGATGTGTTTATTTCTAAAATTTTTTTTTGAGTTGGCTCAAAAATTTCCCATCTGTTTTGCCATCGAAAAAGGTTTCTTTTGAATAGAGAGGAAAAAAACAAAACAGGGCGAACCTTCTTTTATTTTTCCCCCTTTTTTGTATTTGAGGCATCGCGGACACTTAAGTCGCGCGGCACCCAGACGTTAGAGATTCGGGAGCTTTTATGCGGTCAGGCCGGGTGAAAAATAAATCTCGCCGCGACCCAACATGCAAAACCAAGACTGAAAAAATCTCTGTTCGTTCATCATTCGACCGACCCTCAGTCAGATGTGGCCCGAGCGAGAAGCTGGGCCGCCATTTACGTTCAAGATTTCGATGCTCCATGTGTTCTGCAGTTCGCATGGATTAGCGCACTTTGCTGCGCTCTTCATCGATCCACGAGCCTAGTGATCCACCGTTCAGGGTCGTATATAAAACGACATATTCGTTTTCTTCTCTCTTTTTCTCCAACCCGCCCAAGCAAATGAATGCGAGGGCGGAGAAAGAAAGCCAGAAAGAAAATGTTCCGATAAACACTCGTACTAGAATTTGGGTTTAGTGTGTTATTGTGATTTTGAATTCTTCCTACTTCATCGAGAGGGCGAAGGGCAAGCTTAAAAAACATTCGGTTTTCAACGGCATAGTGTCGGGCTTTGGAGTGTTAGTCTATACGACGCACACGCACGCAACCACGAGTATCTACGCCCGAAAAGAACGTCCAGAGTAAAGTCTCACACTTTCGTCCCCCACCGAGAATCAAAAAATCCCGAAGACGAAGAGAGAAACAAAAAAAAAACAATTTCGATTGGGCGTATCCGCTTTAAACCACCGCGCATCAGAGCGCCTGATACCCGTTCAAAATCTTGATGTTTTTTTTTTTTTTTTCCGACTCTCCATCCACCGAGTTTTTATTTTTCAAAGTGTTTGATTTAGGGACTAAGACTTTATAAAATCTCCTTTATTGTTCCTTCGGTACTCGCGGCCCAGGCGGGCTATCGTATTCTTCACTCTACTAACGTCAACACTGTGAGCGCCGCTAAAGGTCGAATGAATCTATAGAGACATTCACCATCGAAGCAGGAAGAATTTGCTCACGGCCATAGACCAAATCGAAAGACTTTGTGTTTTTTTTTGAGCCGAGAGGAAAGAAAAATCAATTTGAAAAGGCGAATCCGCTTTAAACCACCGCGCATCAGAGCGCCTGATACCCGTTCAAAATAAATGATTTTCTTCCGTCAACCCACACATAGTTCATACGATGTCTTACGCCGAAAGACTTTTGATGGGGTTTTTTTTGTTTTGCAACTTTTAGTTGTTTCGTGCTCAACCAAAGCCATATGCGCAAAACATTTGTCTTGTTCGTTTATGATCCTTCCGCAGGTTCACCTACGGAAACCTTGTTACGACTTTTACTTCCTCTAAAGGATCAAGTTCGACCATCTTTCAGTCTCGCCGTTGGTAGGCACCGCACGGGCAGAGATTGCTCCCCACTCGACGGCACCCCGACAAGCCCGTCCGAAGGCCTCACTAAATCATTCAATCGGTAGTAGCGACGGGCGGTGTGTACAAAGGGCAGGGACGTAATCGACGCGGGCTAGTGACCCGCGCCTACTAGGGATTCCTGGTTCATGGGGATCATTGCAGTCCCCAATCCCAACCACGAAGGAGGTTCAGCGGTTACCCGGTCCTTTCGGACAGGGAGAGTGAAACACGCTGATTCCTTCAGTGTAGCGCGCGTGCGGCCCAGGACATCTAAGGGCATCACAGACCTGTTATTGCTCACTGTCACGCGGCTGGACGCCGCTTGTCCCTCTAAGAAGACTGCGTGACGGACGCGAGAGCAGAAGGTATCGCCGGGGATGACGACGACCGAATAACAATAGAGCCAGCCCCCGCGAGACATTCCCGACAAAGCCCCGCCATACCTCATCCGCCAGGCAACCAACCCGTGAAGGCCGTACACCCGACGAACAAAGCACAACGAAACCAAGCCGAGAGATTGCCTCACTAAAGGAACCAGTCCCACCGAGACCCGAATCGCCGCCACCTGATCCCGACGCCTCCGTACTCCCTTCGGTTTCAATTGATAAAACCCGTCACCTATTTAGCAGGCTAGAGTCTCGTTCGTTATCGGAATTAACCAGACAAATCGCTCCACCAACTAAGAACGGCCATGCACCACCACCCACCGAATCAAGAAAGAGCTCTCAATCTGTCAATCCTTCCAGTGTCCGGGCCTGGTGAGGTTTCCCGTGTTGAGTCAAATTAAGCCGCAGGCTCCACTCCTGGTGGTGCCCTTCCGTCAATTCCTTTAAGTTTCAGCTTTGCAACCATACTTCCCCCGGAACCCAAAGACTTTGGTTTCCCGGAAGCTGCCCGTCGAGTCATTGGAGTAACTCCGACGGATTGCTGGTTGGCATCGTTTATGGTTAGAACTAGGGCGGTATCTGATCGCCTTCGAACCTCTAACTTTCGTTCTTGATCAAGGAAAACATTCTTGGCAAATGCCTTCGCTGTTGTTCGTCTTGCGGCGGTCCAAGAATTTCACCTCTGTCGCCGCAGTACGAATGCCCCCGTCCGTCTCTATTGACCATTACCTCGGGTCCAAAAGTAAAAGACCAGCAAAATCGGACCGAGGTCCTATTCCATCATTCCATGCTGCGATATTCAGGCGTTGGGATACACCTGCTTTGAGCACTCTAATTTGTTCAAAGTAAACGTTGCCGGCCGCCCGAGACACCCGGTGAAGGGCACCCCGAACGATTGACTGGGTGGAGCGAATCGAGTCAACTACGACCAAAATTTAAAAAAGAACCCGAAAGAACTTTCCAACTCTGGCCGCAGATACAACAACGACGCACCGACCACCACTCCGGCGATGTTGTCCGACCGTGAAGAGAGTCGGGCTTTGACACCCGGGCTCCCAGAGCGTGAAACGCAACACCCTTGATTCAGAGCGGCGCCGCCCGGCCGAAGACAGACATCCGACTACGAGCTTTTTAACCGCAACAACTTTAATATACGCTATTGGAGCTGGAGTTACCGCGGCTGCTGGCACCAGACTTGCCCTCCAATGGTTCCTCGTTAAAGGATTTAAAGTGTACTCATTCCAATCACGGGGCCTCGGAAGAGTCCCGTATCGTTATTTTTCGTCACTACCTCCCCGTGCCGGGAGTGGGTAATTTGCGCGCCTGCTGCCTTCCTTGGATGTGGTAGCCGTTTCTCAGGCTCCCTCTCCGGAATCGAACCCCGATTCCCCGTTACCCGTTGCAACCATGGTAGGCGCGTAACCTACCATCGACAGTTGATAAGGCAGACATTTGAAAGATACGTCGCCGGCGCGAAGGCCGTGCGATCGGCGTGAAGTTATCCAGAGTCACCAAAATTGGTACGGTGCGCGAGCCCGAAAGCCCGGCCCCGACTGGTTTTGATCTAATAAAAGCACCTCTTCTGCGAGCCCGAAAGCCCGCAGTCGAGGCTCGAGTGCATGTATTAGCTCTAGAATTACCACAGTTATCCAAGTAGGATGGAGTGGATCTAAGGAACCATAACTGATTTATTGAGCCATTCGCGGTTTCGCCGTCTAGCGGCTTGTACTTAGACATGCATGGCTTAATCTTTGAGACAAGCATATGCTACTGGCAGGATCAACCAGGTATTTCGTGTATGTTTGTTTGATATGCATCCGGCGAGTTGCGGGTTTTTATTTCGCCCACGCATCACCAAACACACACCAAATCAACACGTTTTTCGTTTTTTTTCTTTTTCTTCGGAAACTAAAATTTTTGATCGCAACGCCTGGCGTGTCACAGCGAGTCCCAGTGAAGAGAAACACCGATCCGATCCGTTTGTTGGATTTTTTTCATTTCAATTTCCAAAGTCAAAGACCATTCAACGGTCTATGAGCCCAAAGTGAATCGGATTCATTCGACCGGTCTTGATATATTCATCAACTTTTTTTCCCGTATTACGGTTTTCGACGGTCATATGTGGCGTGCTGTATGCTCATAAGTCAAGCCTGCTTTACTAAGCTGACAAGCATACATCTTTTAAATTTTTGTGGGCTCAGAGTTTTATTTTTATTTTTCCACCGCCGAGGCACACTCTCGCATCACCCCGCACGACACACACACACACACACACCTCACCGCTCAACGGTCACACGAGGCAGAATTTTCCGCAAAGACTTTCGAAGAGAAAGAGAAAACTCGGAACAACCGCGGTCAGAGGCCAGCATAGAGGCATCGTATAGAAAGTCATGGGCGGAAAAAAACAAATCATTTCAAGTCGAGACAAGCAACCAGACTACCCCTATAAAAGTGCGCAATTCTTTAAGAGTTCACCGAAGAATGACCGAGATCAAGTATGCACGAAACGAACATATTCCAAGGGCAGCTGAATAAGCGATTCTGCGCCGAAGCGCGAGAAAAGCAAGCGGTACACCGATGGGGATCGTTTTTTATATCGTGTTAGATTCGTTGTTGTCAAGCAAGGATTCTCAAAATGTTTTTTGCATTGCACCCAAGTTTCGTACTGATTACTTGTCGCAGACCGGTGACTGTCAAAAAAAATTTTTTTACGTTTTTTCTTGAGAGGTCACTGCCTACACACAACTCCGGGCGGGCCGTACACTCACAGCCGTTTGAATTCTCCCTTCGTGTGTCATGGCCATAACTGAGCGTACATCTTACCGGGCGCCGAGTTGATCTGGCTTGTTCGATGAACGTTCGGGATACGTACAATCGATATAGCTCCAACCGTAACTCGTTTGTAATTACGCCGGCCATACTCAGCGGGCGCTCAGCTCAGCTCTCGATATCTTCCGTCGAAGGGAAGTTCGTAGTAAAAGAGAGTCAGAGTCGACGCCACATTTTGCGGTCCTCGCATCTCATCCGATTTTTGAATTTTATAGATTTGCCATCACTTCCACCCAATTCTCTCGTATATTTCAATCTCTTGACTTTGTCCGACCGGGCCGTCTTCGCCCCCCTTCAACTCCGTCCATCTCCACTTCTGTGTTCCACACAACGAGCTTCCGTCAAACGGCAAAATGTGAAATATGCGCACGCCGCACGAAATAATTTGAAAGCGTTCTGTTTGGTGGCTTTTTTATTTTTTATCTCTCGGCTCACACACACACACACACATTTCCGCCTGAACGGTAATTTTTTTTGATACGGTGTCAAAAAGTGAAAAGACGCGCACCATTTTCTTTTCTCTTCCGTATCGTCGCTGACGGTAAACGCTGATGGTTATGATGCCGTAAGTTTGGAAGAAAGAATCTTTCCCGTCTTGTCTTGTTACGGTAAAATAACAAAGAACAAGCGTCCGATTTCTCTCACAGACGGCCACAGACAAACCACACGTGCCGAAGAAACGAAACGTCCGAAACCAAAAAAATGTTTGACGCGCGCACCTCTTCTGAACTTTTCGACCAAGAGTCGTTGGATCGAGTGACGAGCTTCTCAGCTGTCGCACCAATCGGTGAAGCGGGCGTTTGAATTCCCGTCCACATCGCGGTTCGGATATATTTTTACATATACCGACCATCGGAAATTTCGAAAACGGTTTTACCGAAGGAATGATATTTCACACACCGACAGCTCATCGAGTTCGTCTCCGTTCAACGGTTTTTTTTTTTAAGACTTTTTGATCGCATGGGGCTAAACTGGTTAGAGCAAAGCCGCGATCCAAGCAGTGAAAAAAAAACAAAGACAGTGCAAGCGCGATCGAACGGAATCGAAACTAAAATCATGTGAAGTGGCGGGCGGAAAGGAGCTCAGCTACGGTGGAAATGAAACTACAACTAACGCCGAACCGGACAACTTCCCATTCTGCGTCTTCGTTTCATTTCCCAAAGCTCCCCGTCGATACCAAAGTTTTTGCGTCGAAGCTACTAAAGAAATTTCGCGCTTTCCTTTTCGCCTCTTTCGCCTTCCCTTCGATATCTATCCAACCACCGGCTTCGACTTTATTTCTTTCACCCGTCTATTCGCCCGATAGTCGACGGTCGGCCATTCTTTGGTATCGGCCAGGCGGACTAACAAGAAGTAAGACTCGTTTGAAAAATTTGGACCGGGCTTTACAATCGCTGCTTGTCGTAATGTCGCAAATTTGAAAAAAATTTTCAATTCGAGAAACCAAACTATTCGACACTTCGAAAATTTTTGGGACTCTGAAAATTTTTCCGAGTTTAGGAATCGAGACCTCTTCTATACTAAGGAAAACCACTAATGTTCCGCCGCATAATGTCTCCGTTTTCCGGCTCATTTTTAGCGATTGGACGGGGACATTGCCCCATCCAACCGCCAGCCGACTTTCAGGAACCGTCGTTTTCAAAGTTGGGACTTAGAAAATTTTCGACGAGTGGGAATTTTTTACGGTCGCAAGTCATCACGACACGCCCGACCAACCCATTTGAGAGCCGCCACGCCTCGACGGTGTGACGGCTTTTTTTCGAATCGACGGGTCTCGCTCACTCCTCTCTCGCGCCGACCAGAGGCCGGGCGAGAGAGTCGTTGCCAAACACCGTCGTCGGAAATGGGAGAATTTGAGTGGGAATTTTTTACGGTCGCGAGTCATCACGACACGCCCGACCAACCCACTTGAGAGCCGCCACGCCTCGACGGTGTGACGGCTTCTCTTTTCGAATCGACGGGTCTCGCTCACTCCTCTCTCGCGCCGACCAGTGGCCGGGCGAGAGAGTCGTTGCCAAACACCGTCGTCGGAAATCGAGAAATTTTCATTTCCATTTCCATTTTTTTTCATCGGCCTTTATACGTCCAAGTCCCGCCAACCACGTCACTACCACGTCGTCGGGACTTAGAAAAATTTTTCAATTTTTCGGACTTAGAAAATTTTTCAACTTTCTTTTTTTCGACAACCTCTTCCCTATATAGGAAAGTAGTGGATGTTCCGGGCAGTAACTGTACGAAAAAGTCGATTTCCGAATTTTTGCCGGACATTCACCTGAGCTCAGGCCGGGCCGCCCGCTCAACTGCCGCCCGGTCACCACCAAAAACCGGTCTTGGAAATTTTAGGACTTAGAAAATTTTTCAACTTTTTCTTTCTCGACAACCTCTTCCCTATATAGGAAAGTAGTGGATGTTCCGGGCAGTAACTGTACGAAAAAGTTGATTTCCGAAATTTTGCCGGGCTTTCACCAGAGCTCAGGCGGGGCTTACCATCACACCCGCCGACCGGTCACCACCAAAAACCGGTCTTGGAAATTTTAGGACTTAGAAATTTTTTCCAACTTTTTTTCTTTCGCTCTTTCTCTCTTTTTCAGCCGTCTTTGCTCGTCCCAGTGCCGCCTATAGCTTCACTATCCATCGTCGGGACTTAGAAAAATTTTTCAATTTTTCGGACTTAGAAAATTTTTTCAATTTTCATTTTCGACAACCTCTTCCCTATATAGGAAAGTAGTGGATGTTCCGGGCAGTAACTGTACGAAAAAGTTGATTTCCGAAATTTTGCCGGACATTCACCTGAGCTCAGGCCGGGCCGCCCGCTCAACTGCCGACCGGTCTCCACCAAAAACCGGTCTTGGAAATTTTAGGACTTAGAAATTTTTTCCAACTTTTTTTCTTTCGCTCTTTCTCTCTTTTTCAGCCGTCTTTGCTCGTCCCAGTGCCGCCTATAGCTTCACTATCCATCGTCGGGACTTAGAAAAATTTTTCAATTTTTCGGACTTAGAAAATTTTTTCAATTTTCATTTTCGACAACCTCTTCCCTATATAGGAAAGTGGTGGATGTTCCGG
>NW_025804913.1:0-10000 GCF_021234035.1 Daphnia pulicaria | reverse complement strand
TCTCTCTTCAAAGTTCTTTTCAACTTTCCCTCGCGGTACTTGTTCGCTATCGGTCTCGTGGCGATATTTAGCCTTAGAAGGAGTTTACCTCCCGCTTAGGGCTGCACGCTCAAGCAACCCGACTCTTGGGAAGGGATCCGATGCACGGTCTCGGCTCGTCTTATCTACGGGCCTGACACCCTCTGTGGGTTGCTCGCCCCGTTCATGGAGACTTGGACGATAGATACCGGACAGACGCGCACGATCCTCCCGAACACCACATTCCTCGGCACCCGCTCAACCGGGCGCGAGGTTCGGTGCTGGGCTCATCCCTGTTCGCTCGCCGCTACTAAGGGAATCCTTGTTAGTTTCTTTTCCTCCGCTTACTGATATGCTTAAGTTCAGCGGGTAGTCTCATCTAAACTGAGGTCAGAATGAATTGTTTGTTTTCAAAAGGAGACAACACTTTATCTAGCTCGGCAGACTTTGGCGTTTTAAAGCCGGGAAAGATTGAATAATTGCCGGTTCAAATTTTTTTTTTTCGAAATAAAGCGAGTCTCTCGTTATTCGCAAAAATTAATTTACGAAAAGTGACAGGGCGTCCTGCGGCTTTTTGTATTGAAACAACGCGTCGTGCGCGAACCAAGCTTGCATAACGAGCGGTTAGAGTGAGTGATAATTCGCGGTGGTCGACACTTCGACACGCCCGGCGCACACACACAACTAAACTCGCGTTGAAGCGGTATATCGCGCACACGCAGCCGACACCTTGTTCGAGAAGATGTGTTTATTTCTAAAATTTTTTTTTGAGTTGGCTCAAAAATTTCCCATCTGTTTTGCCATCGAAAAAGGTTTCTTTTGAATAGAGAGGAAAAAAACAAAACAGGGCGAACCTTCTTTTATTTTTCCCCCTTTTTTGTATTTGAGGCATCGCGGACACTTAAGTCGCGCGGCACCCAGACGTTAGAGATTCGGGAGCTTTTATGCGGTCAGGCCGGGGTGAAAAATAAATCTCGCCGCGACCCAACATGCAAAACCAAGACTGAAAAAATCTCTGTTCGTTCATCATTCGACCGACCCTCAGTCAGATGTGGCCCGAGCGAGAAGCTGGGCCGCCATTTACGTTCAAGATTTCGATGCTCCATGTGTTCTGCAGTTCGCATGGATTAGCGCACTTTGCTGCGCTCTTCATCGATCCACGAGCCTAGTGATCCACCGTTCAGGGTCGTATATAAAACGACATATTCGTTTTCTTCTCTCTTTTTCTCCAACCCGCCCAAGCAAATGAATGCGAGGGCGGAGAAAGAAAGCCAGAAAGAAAATGTTCCGATAAACACTCGTACTAGAATTTGGGTTTAGTGTGTTATTGTGATTTTGAATTCTTCCTACTTCATCGAGAGGGCGAAGGGCAAGCTTAAAAAACATTCGGTTTTCAACGGCATAGTGTCGGGCTTTGGAGTGTTAGTCTATACGACGCACACGCACGCAACCACGAGTATCTACGCCCGAAAAGAACGTCCAGAGTAAAGTCTCACACTTTCGTCCCCCACCGAGAATCAAAAAATCCCGAAGACGAAGAGAGAAACAAAAAAAAAACAATTTCGATTGGGCGTATCCGCTTTAAACCACCGCGCATCAGAGCGCCTGATACCCGTTCAAAATCTTGATGTTTTTTTTTTTTTTTTCCGACTCTCCATCCACCGAGTTTTTATTTTTCAAAGTGTTTGATTTAGGGACTAAGACTTTATAAAATCTCCTTTATTGTTCCTTCGGTACTCGCGGCCCAGGCGGGCTATCGTATTCTTCACTCTACTAACGTCAACACTGTGAGCGCCGCTAAAGGTCGAATGAATCTATAGAGACATTCACCATCGAAGCAGGAAGAATTTGCTCACGGCCATAGACCAAATCGAAAGACTTTGTGTTTTTTTTTGAGCCGAGAGGAAAGAAAAATCAATTTGAAAAGGCGAATCCGCTTTAAACCACCGCGCATCAGAGCGCCTGATACCCGTTCAAAATAAATGATTTTCTTCCGTCAACCCACACATAGTTCATACGATGTCTTACGCCGAAAGACTTTTGATGGGGTTTTTTTTGTTTTGCAACTTTTAGTTGTTTCGTGCTCAACCAAAGCCATATGCGCAAAACATTTGTCTTGTTCGTTTATGATCCTTCCGCAGGTTCACCTACGGAAACCTTGTTACGACTTTTACTTCCTCTAAAGGATCAAGTTCGACCATCTTTCAGTCTCGCCGTTGGTAGGCACCGCACGGGCAGAGATTGCTCCCCACTCGACGGCACCCCGACAAGCCCGTCCGAAGGCCTCACTAAATCATTCAATCGGTAGTAGCGACGGGCGGTGTGTACAAAGGGCAGGGACGTAATCGACGCGGGCTAGTGACCCGCGCCTACTAGGGATTCCTGGTTCATGGGGATCATTGCAGTCCCCAATCCCAACCACGAAGGAGGTTCAGCGGTTACCCGGTCCTTTCGGACAGGGAGAGTGAAACACGCTGATTCCTTCAGTGTAGCGCGGCGTGCGGCCCAGGACATCTAAGGGCATCACAGACCTGTTATTGCTCACTGTCACGCGGCTGGACGCCGCTTGTCCCTCTAAGAAGACTGCGTGACGGACGCGAGAGCAGAAGGTATCGCCGGGGATGACGACGACCGAATAACAATAGAGCCAGCCCCCGCGAGACATTCCCGACAAAGCCCCGCCATACCTCATCCGCCAGGCAACCAACCCGTGAAGGCCGTACACCCGACGAACAAAGCACAACGAAACCAAGCCGAGAGATTGCCTCACTAAAGGAACCAGTCCCACCGAGACCCGAATCGCCGCCACCTGATCCCGACGCCTCCGTACTCCCTTCGGTTTCAATTGATAAAACCCGTCACCTATTTAGCAGGCTAGAGTCTCGTTCGTTATCGGAATTAACCAGACAAATCGCTCCACCAACTAAGAACGGCCATGCACCACCACCCACCGAATCAAGAAAGAGCTCTCAATCTGTCAATCCTTCCAGTGTCCGGGCCTGGTGAGGTTTCCCGTGTTGAGTCAAATTAAGCCGCAGGCTCCACTCCTGGTGGTGCCCTTCCGTCAATTCCTTTAAGTTTCAGCTTTGCAACCATACTTCCCCCGGAACCCAAAGACTTTGGTTTCCCGGAAGCTGCCCGTCGAGTCATTGGAGTAACTCCGACGGATTGCTGGTTGGCATCGTTTATGGTTAGAACTAGGGCGGTATCTGATCGCCTTCGAACCTCTAACTTTCGTTCTTGATCAAGGAAAAACATTCTTGGCAAATGCCTTCGCTGTTGTTCGTCTTGCGGCGGTCCAAGAATTTCACCTCTGTCGCCGCAGTACGAATGCCCCCGTCCGTCTCTATTGACCATTACCTCGGGTCCAAAAGTAAAAGACCAGCAAAATCGGACCGAGGTCCTATTCCATCATTCCATGCTGCGATATTCAGGCGTTGGGATACACCTGCTTTGAGCACTCTAATTTGTTCAAAGTAAACGTTGCCGGCCGCCCGAGACACCCGGTGAAGGGCACCCCGAACGATTGACTGGGTGGAGCGAATCGAGTCAACTACGACCAAAATTTAAAAAGAACCCGAAAGAACTTTCCAACTCTGGCCGCAGATACAACAACGACGCACCGACCACCACTCCGGCGATGTTGTCCGACCGTGAAGAGAGTCGGGCTTTGACACCCGGGCTCCCAGAGCGTGAAACGCAACACCCTTGATTCAGAGCGGCGCCGCCCGGCCGAAGACAGACATCCGACTACGAGCTTTTTAACCGCAACAACTTTAATATACGCTATTGGAGCTGGAGTTACCGCGGCTGCTGGCACCAGACTTGCCCTCCAATGGTTCCTCGTTAAAGGATTTAAAGTGTACTCATTCCAATCACGGGGCCTCGGAAGAGTCCCGTATCGTTATTTTTCGTCACTACCTCCCCGTGCCGGGAGTGGGTAATTTGCGCGCCTGCTGCCTTCCTTGGATGTGGTAGCCGTTTCTCAGGCTCCCTCTCCGGAATCGAACCCCGATTCCCCGTTACCCGTTGCAACCATGGTAGGCGCGTAACCTACCATCGACAGTTGATAAGGCAGACATTTGAAAGATACGTCGCCGGCGCGAAGGCCGTGCGATCGGCGTGAAGTTATCCAGAGTCACCAAAATTGGTACGGTGCGCGAGCCCGAAAGCCCGGCCCCGACTGGTTTTGATCTAATAAAAGCACCTCTTCTGCGAGCCCGAAAGCCCGCAGTCGAGGCTCGAGTGCATGTATTAGCTCTAGAATTACCACAGTTATCCAAGTAGGATGGAGTGGATCTAAGGAACCATAACTGATTTATTGAGCCATTCGCGGGTTTCGCCGTCTAGCGGCTTGTACTTAGACATGCATGGCTTAATCTTTGAGACAAGCATATGCTACTGGCAGGATCAACCAGGTATTTCGTGTATGTTTGTTTGATATGCATCCGGCGAGTTGCGGGTTTTTATTTCGCCCACGCATCACCAAACACACACCAAATCAACACGTTTTTCGTTTTTTTTCTTTTTCTTCGGAAACTAAAATTTTTGATCGCAACGCCTGGCGTGTCACAGCGAGTCCCAGTGAAGAGAAACACCGATCCGATCCGTTTGTTGGATTTTTTTCATTTCAATTTCCAAAGTCAAAGACCATTCAACGGTCTATGAGCCCAAAGTGAATCGGATTCATTCGACCGGTCTTGATATATTCATCAACTTTTTTTCCCGTATTACGGTTTTCGACGGTCATATGTGGCGTGCTGTATGCTCATAAGTCAAGCCTGCTTTACTAAGCTGACAAGCATACATCTTTTAAATTTTTGTGGGCTCAGAGTTTTATTTTTATTTTTCCACCGCCGAGGCACACTCTCGCATCACCCCGCACGACACACACACACACACACACCTCACCGCTCAACGGTCACACGAGGCAGAATTTTCCGCAAAGACTTTCGAAGAGAAAGAGAAAACTCGGAACAACCGCGGTCAGAGGCCAGCATAGAGGCATCGTATAGAAAGTCATGGGCGGAAAAAAACAAATCATTTCAAGTCGAGACAAGCAACCAGACTACCCCTATAAAAGTGCGCAATTCTTTAAGAGTTCACCGAAGAATGACCGAGATCAAGTATGCACGAAACGAACATATTCCAAGGGCAGCTGAATAAGCGATTCTGCGCCGAAGCGCGAGAAAAGCAAGCGGTACACCGATGGGGATCGTTTTTTTTATCGTGTTAGATTCGTTGTTGTCAAGCAAGGATTCTCAAAATGTTTTTTGCATTGCACCCAAGTTTCGTACTGATTACTTGTCGCAGACCGGTGACTGTCAAAAAAAATTTTTTTACGTTTTTTCTTGAGAGGTCACTGCCTACACACAACTCCGGGCGGGCCGTACACTCACAGCCGTTTGAATTCTCCCTTCGTGTGTCATGGCCATAACTGAGCGTACATCTTACCGGGCGCCGAGTTGATCTGGCTTGTTCGATGAACGTTCGGGATACGTACAATCGATATAGCTCCAACCGTAACTCGTTTGTAATTACGCCGGCCATACTCAGCGGGCGCTCAGCTCAGCTCTCGATATCTTCCGTCGAAGGGAAGTTCGTAGTAAAAGAGAGTCAGAGTCGACGCCACATTTTGCGGTCCTCGCATCTCATCCGATTTTTGAATTTTATAGATTTGCCATCACTTCCACCCAATTCTCTCGTATATTTCAATCTCTTGACTTTGTCCGACCGGGCCGTCTTCGCCCCCCTTCAACTCCGTCCATCTCCACTTCTGTGTTCCACACAACGAGCTTCCGTCAAACGGCAAAATGTGAAATATGCGCACGCCGCACGAAATAATTTGAAAGCGTTCTGTTTGGTGGCTTTTTTATTTTTTATCTCTCGGCTCACACACACACACACACATTTCCGCCTGAACGGTAATTTTTTTTGATACGGTGTCAAAAAGTGAAAAGACGCGCACCATTTTCTTTTCTCTTCCGTATCGTCGCTGACGGTAAACGCTGATGGTTATGATGCCGTAAGTTTGGAAGAAAGAATCTTTCCCGTCTTGTCTTGTTACGGTAAAATAACAAAGAACAAGCGTCCGATTTCTCTCACAGACGGCCACAGACAAACCACACGTGCCGAAGAAACGAAACGTCCGAAACCAAAAAAATGTTTGACGCGCGCACCTCTTCTGAACTTTTCGACCAAGAGTCGTTGGATCGAGTGACGAGCTTCTCAGCTGTCGCACCAATCGGTGAAGCGGGCGTTTGAATTCCCGTCCACATCGCGGTTCGGATATATTTTTACATATACCGACCATCGGAAATTTCGAAAACGGTTTTACCGAAGGAATGATATTTCACACACCGACAGCTCATCGAGTTCGTCTCCGTTCAACGGTTTTTTTTTTTAAGACTTTTTGATCGCATGGGGCTAAACTGGTTAGAGCAAAGCCGCGATCCAAGCAGTGAAAAAAAAACAAAGACAGTGCAAGCGCGATCGAACGGAATCGAAACTAAAATCATGTGAAGTGGCGGGCGGAAAGGAGCTCAGCTACGGTGGAAATGAAACTACAACTAACGCCGAACCGGACAACTTCCCATTCTGCGTCTTCGTTTCATTTCCCAAAGCTCCCCGTCGATACCAAAGTTTTTGCGTCGAAGCTACTAAAGAAATTTCGCGCTTTCCTTTTCGCCTCTTTCGCCTTCCCTTCGATATCTATCCAACCACCGGCTTCGACTTTATTTCTTTCACCCGTCTATTCGCCCGATAGTCGACGGTCGGCCATTCTTTGGTATCGGCCAGGCGGACTAACAAGAAGTAAGACTCGTTTGAAAAATTTGGACCGGGCTTTACAATCGCTGCTTGTCGTAATGTCGCAAATTTGAAAAAAATTTTCAATTCGAGAAACCAAACTATTCGACACTTCGAAAATTTTGGGACTCTGAAAATTTTTCCGAGTTTAGGAATCGAGACCTCTTCTATACTAAGGAAAACCACTAATGTTCCGCCGCATAATGTCTCCGTTTTCCGGCTCATTTTTAGCGATTGGACGGGGACATTGCCCCATCCAACCGCCAGCCGACTTTCAGGAACCGTCGTTTTCAAAGTTGGGACTTAGAAAATTTTCGACGAGTGGGAATTTTTTACGGTCGCAAGTCATCACGACACGCCCGACCAACCCATTTGAGAGCCGCCACGCCTCGACGGTGTGACGGCTTTTTTTCGAATCGACGGGTCTCGCTCACTCCTCTCTCGCGCCGACCAGAGGCCGGGCGAGAGAGTCGTTGCCAAACACCGTCGTCGGAAATGGGAGAATTTGAGTGGGAATTTTTTACGGTCGCGAGTCATCACGACACGCCCGACCAACCCACTTGAGAGCCGCCACGCCTCGACGGTGTGACGGCTTCTCTTTTCGAATCGACGGGTCTCGCTCACTCCTCTCTCGCGCCGACCAGTGGCCGGGCGAGAGAGTCGTTGCCAAACACCGTCGTCGGAAATCGAGAAATTTTCATTTCCATTTCCATTTTTTTTCATCGGCCTTTATACGTCCAAGTCCCGCCAACCACGTCACTACCACGTCGTCGGGACTTAGAAAAATTTTTCAATTTTTCGGACTTAGAAAATTTTTCAACTTTCTTTTTTTCGACAACCTCTTCCCTATATAGGAAAGTAGTGGATGTTCCGGGCAGTAACTGTACGAAAAAGTCGATTTCCGAATTTTTGCCGGACATTCACCTGAGCTCAGGCCGGGCCGCCCGCTCAACTGCCGCCCGGTCACCACCAAAAACCGGTCTTGGAAATTTTAGGACTTAGAAAATTTTTCAACTTTTTCTTTCTCGACAACCTCTTCCCTATATAGGAAAGTAGTGGATGTTCCGGGCAGTAACTGTACGAAAAAGTTGATTTCCGAAATTTTGCCGGGCTTTCACCAGAGCTCAGGCGGGGCTTACCATCACACCCGCCGACCGGTCACCACCAAAAACCGGTCTTGGAAATTTTAGGACTTAGAAATTTTTTCCAACTTTTTTTCTTTCGCTCTTTCTCTCTTTTTCAGCCGTCTTTGCTCGTCCCAGTGCCGCCTATAGCTTCACTATCCATCGTCGGGACTTAGAAAAATTTTTCAATTTTTCGGACTTAGAAAATTTTTTCAATTTTCATTTTCGACAACCTCTTCCCTATATAGGAAAGTAGTGGATGTTCCGGGCAGTAACTGTACGAAAAAGTTGATTTCCGAAATTTTGCCGGACATTCACCTGAGCTCAGGCCGGGCCGCCCGCTCAACTGCCGACCGGTCTCCACCAAAAACCGGTCTTGGAAATTTTAGGACTTAGAAATTTTTTCCAACTTTTTTTCTTTCGCTCTTTCTCTCTTTTTCAGCCGTCTTTGCTCGTCCCAGTGCCGCCTATAGCTTCACTATCCATCGTCGGGACTTAGAAAAATTTTTCAATTTTTCGGACTTAGAAAATTTTTTCAATTTTCATTTTCGACAACCTCTTCCCTATATAGGAAAGTGGTGGATGTTCCGGGCAGTAACTGTACGAAAAAGCTCATTTCCGAGAGGGTCGCCGGACTTTCACCAGAGCCCGGGCCGGGCCGCCCGCTCAACTGCCGACCGGTCTCCACCAAAAACCGGTCTTGGAATTTTTCGGACTTAGAAATTTTTTCCAACTTTTTTCTTTCGCTCTTTCTCTCTTTTTCAGCCGCTTTCATTCATCCAAGTCCCGGCTACAGCGTCACTACCCCGTCGTCGGGACTTGGAAAAATTTTTCATTTTTTCGGACTCTGACATTTTTTCAACTTTTCTTATTTTTCAACTTTTTGACACTGTCTCGCTTCGCCCGTCGGATCGACTTCATTTCCGTAGATATCAAGTCACATCTTTCGGCCAAAGCTCAGCAGCTTTTTGACATTTTTTGAAAATTTGCTATTTTTTTTCATTTCCAACTTATTTTTATTCCTGTCTGTCGTTCTCCTTCTCTCTCTTTCTTTTTCGCGGTATTTCATCTACTTTCGACCGCCAATTTTTTTTTTTTTTCAAGCTTTCATTTTCTCTCGGCTGATCGTGTTTGTCCAATATCCACGCAAAAAATGCGAGCCAATATAAATATGAAGATGAAATTTGACGGCCAAATTATCATTTCAAGTGCCGCTCTACGGCTGGCTACTTTTTTTTTTATCTGTCTTTAACGCGTGTCTTTAACTTTTTTTCTCTCTCTCTCTCTCGAAAAAAAAAAGACAAGTCCACAACACACAACTGACGAACGATTGAGACTTCTGCCTTCTTTTTTCGCCTTTGCCTTGGACAAGCCGCCGCGCAAGCATATGAGATTTTTTATCGCGGACTTGTCTCATCTGGCAAGACAAATCTTCCGGTCTCATTTGAAGGGCTGAGTCTCAAAAGATCGCAGTGTGAATTTGGACTGCTCTACCGTGTACAACACCCCGGCCGGCACTCGAGTCGTCTACAAATGATTTGGCGTCTGACCTCTGGGTTCTCGCGCAACTTTGCAGCTGCGCTTACTTTAGTCGGGTAAAAAGAAAGAGGCGAACCGGAGCATGACTGGCATTCCCGTAGCGGATACCCAGCATAGCCGTCAGCGAACCTCCCCTCTGAAAACCGCGGCTCGAGAATGAAGCGCCGACCAGGCATTCGTCCGAAACGAAACGAAAAGGCCGGAACCCCCTCGCTGATGGAGCGAGTTTTAATCTCTAACCGAGACGGGTCTCGTTATAGCCACCCAGATAAAACGTCGAAACGAGTCAAAAGACGCTGCGTATCATTGCCTTCCTCCAGCATCGATTCTACCTTCAGAGGCCTTCAGGTATAATCATCCGGACGTAGCCTCGCACCACTGGCCGCTCGACCAAGTGCGCCAACCAACTGTCCGAACCTGCGGTTCCTCTCGTACTTCGCAGGATTACTATCGCAATAACATTTCTTCTATGGTCGTCAGTAGGGTAAAACTAACCTGTCTCACGACGGTCT
>NW_025804912.1:10000-17500 GCF_021234035.1 Daphnia pulicaria | reverse complement strand
CAACATGCAAAACCAAGACTGAAAAAATCTCTGTTCGTTCATCATTCGACCGACCCTCAGTCAGATGTGGCCCGAGCGAGAAGCTGGGCCGCCATTTACGTTCAAGATTTCGATGCTCCATGTGTTCTGCAGTTCGCATGGATTAGCGCACTTTGCTGCGCTCTTCATCGATCCACGAGCCTAGTGATCCACCGTTCAGGGTCGTATATAAAACGACATATTCGTTTTCTTCTCTCTTTTTCTCCAACCCGCCCAAGCAAATGAATGCGAGGGCGGAGAAAGAAAGCCAGAAAGAAAATGTTCCGATAAACACTCGTACTAGAATTTGGGTTTAGTGTGTTATTGTGATTTTGAATTCTTCCTACTTCATCGAGAGGGCGAAGGGCAAGCTTAAAAAACATTCGGTTTTCAACGGCATAGTGTCGGGCTTTGGAGTGTTAGTCTATACGACGCACACGCACGCAACCACGAGTATCTACGCCCGAAAAGAACGTCCAGAGTAAAGTCTCACACTTTCGTCCCCCACCGAGAATCAAAAAATCCCGAAGACGAAGAGAGAAACAAAAAAAAAACAATTTCGATTGGGCGTATCCGCTTTAAACCACCGCGCATCAGAGCGCCTGATACCCGTTCAAAATCTTGATGTTTTTTTTTTTTTTTTCCGACTCTCCATCCACCGAGTTTTTATTTTTCAAAGTGTTTGATTTAGGGACTAAGACTTTATAAAATCTCCTTTATTGTTCCTTCGGTACTCGCGGCCCAGGCGGGCTATCGTATTCTTCACTCTACTAACGTCAACACTGTGAGCGCCGCTAAAGGTCGAATGAATCTATAGAGACATTCACCATCGAAGCAGGAAGAATTTGCTCACGGCCATAGACCAAATCGAAAGACTTTGTGTTTTTTTTTGAGCCGAGAGGAAAGAAAAATCAATTTGAAAAGGCGAATCCGCTTTAAACCACCGCGCATCAGAGCGCCTGATACCCGTTCAAAATAAATGATTTTCTTCCGTCAACCCACACATAGTTCATACGATGTCTTACGCCGAAAGACTTTTGATGGGGTTTTTTTTGTTTTGCAACTTTTAGTTGTTTCGTGCTCAACCAAAGCCATATGCGCAAAACATTTGTCTTGTTCGTTTATGATCCTTCCGCAGGTTCACCTACGGAAACCTTGTTACGACTTTTACTTCCTCTAAAGGATCAAGTTCGACCATCTTTCAGTCTCGCCGTTGGTAGGCACCGCACGGGCAGAGATTGCTCCCCACTCGACGGCACCCCGACAAGCCCGTCCGAAGGCCTCACTAAATCATTCAATCGGTAGTAGCGACGGGCGGTGTGTACAAAGGGCAGGGACGTAATCGACGCGGGCTAGTGACCCGCGCCTACTAGGGATTCCTGGTTCATGGGGATCATTGCAGTCCCCAATCCCAACCACGAAGGAGGTTCAGCGGTTACCCGGTCCTTTCGGACAGGGAGAGTGAAACACGCTGATTCCTTCAGTGTAGCGCGCGTGCGGCCCAGGACATCTAAGGGCATCACAGACCTGTTATTGCTCACTGTCACGCGGCTGGACGCCGCTTGTCCCTCTAAGAAGACTGCGTGACGGACGCGAGAGCAGAAGGTATCGCCGGGGATGACGACGACCGAATAACAATAGAGCCAGCCCCCGCGAGACATTCCCGACAAAGCCCCGCCATACCTCATCCGCCAGGCAACCAACCCGTGAAGGCCGTACACCCGACGAACAAAGCACAACGAAACCAAGCCGAGAGATTGCCTCACTAAAGGAACCAGTCCCACCGAGACCCGAATCGCCGCCACCTGATCCCGACGCCTCCGTACTCCCTTCGGTTTCAATTGATAAAACCCGTCACCTATTTAGCAGGCTAGAGTCTCGTTCGTTATCGGAATTAACCAGACAAATCGCTCCACCAACTAAGAACGGCCATGCACCACCACCCACCGAATCAAGAAAGAGCTCTCAATCTGTCAATCCTTCCAGTGTCCGGGCCTGGTGAGGTTTCCCGTGTTGAGTCAAATTAAGCCGCAGGCTCCACTCCTGGTGGTGCCCTTCCGTCAATTCCTTTAAGTTTCAGCTTTGCAACCATACTTCCCCCGGAACCCAAAGACTTTGGTTTCCCGGAAGCTGCCCGTCGAGTCATTGGAGTAACTCCGACGGATTGCTGGTTGGCATCGTTTATGGTTAGAACTAGGGCGGTATCTGATCGCCTTCGAACCTCTAACTTTCGTTCTTGATCAAGGAAAACATTCTTGGCAAATGCCTTCGCTGTTGTTCGTCTTGCGGCGGTCCAAGAATTTCACCTCTGTCGCCGCAGTACGAATGCCCCCGTCCGTCTCTATTGACCATTACCTCGGGTCCAAAAGTAAAAGACCAGCAAAATCGGACCGAGGTCCTATTCCATCATTCCATGCTGCGATATTCAGGCGTTGGGATACACCTGCTTTGAGCACTCTAATTTGTTCAAAGTAAACGTTGCCGGCCGCCCGAGACACCCGGTGAAGGGCACCCCGAACGATTGACTGGGTGGAGCGAATCGAGTCAACTACGACCAAAATTTAAAAAAGAACCCGAAAGAACTTTCCAACTCTGGCCGCAGATACAACAACGACGCACCGACCACCACTCCGGCGATGTTGTCCGACCGTGAAGAGAGTCGGGCTTTGACACCCGGGCTCCCAGAGCGTGAAACGCAACACCCTTGATTCAGAGCGGCGCCGCCCGGCCGAAGACAGACATCCGACTACGAGCTTTTTAACCGCAACAACTTTAATATACGCTATTGGAGCTGGAGTTACCGCGGCTGCTGGCACCAGACTTGCCCTCCAATGGTTCCTCGTTAAAGGATTTAAAGTGTACTCATTCCAATCACGGGGCCTCGGAAGAGTCCCGTATCGTTATTTTTCGTCACTACCTCCCCGTGCCGGGAGTGGGTAATTTGCGCGCCTGCTGCCTTCCTTGGATGTGGTAGCCGTTTCTCAGGCTCCCTCTCCGGAATCGAACCCCGATTCCCCGTTACCCGTTGCAACCATGGTAGGCGCGTAACCTACCATCGACAGTTGATAAGGCAGACATTTGAAAGATACGTCGCCGGCGCGAAGGCCGTGCGATCGGCGTGAAGTTATCCAGAGTCACCAAAATTGGTACGGTGCGCGAGCCCGAAAGCCCGGCCCCGACTGGTTTTGATCTAATAAAAGCACCTCTTCTGCGAGCCCGAAAGCCCGCAGTCGAGGCTCGAGTGCATGTATTAGCTCTAGAATTACCACAGTTATCCAAGTAGGATGGAGTGGATCTAAGGAACCATAACTGATTTATTGAGCCATTCGCGGTTTCGCCGTCTAGCGGCTTGTACTTAGACATGCATGGCTTAATCTTTGAGACAAGCATATGCTACTGGCAGGATCAACCAGGTATTTCGTGTATGTTTGTTTGATATGCATCCGGCGAGTTGCGGGTTTTTATTTCGCCCACGCATCACCAAACACACACCAAATCAACACGTTTTTCGTTTTTTTTCTTTTTCTTCGGAAACTAAAATTTTTGATCGCAACGCCTGGCGTGTCACAGCGAGTCCCAGTGAAGAGAAACACCGATCCGATCCGTTTGTTGGATTTTTTTCATTTCAATTTCCAAAGTCAAAGACCATTCAACGGTCTATGAGCCCAAAGTGAATCGGATTCATTCGACCGGTCTTGATATATTCATCAACTTTTTTTCCCGTATTACGGTTTTCGACGGTCATATGTGGCGTGCTGTATGCTCATAAGTCAAGCCTGCTTTACTAAGCTGACAAGCATACATCTTTTAAATTTTTGTGGGCTCAGAGTTTTATTTTTATTTTTCCACCGCCGAGGCACACTCTCGCATCACCCCGCACGACACACACACACACACACACCTCACCGCTCAACGGTCACACGAGGCAGAATTTTCCGCAAAGACTTTCGAAGAGAAAGAGAAAACTCGGAACAACCGCGGTCAGAGGCCAGCATAGAGGCATCGTATAGAAAGTCATGGGCGGAAAAAAACAAATCATTTCAAGTCGAGACAAGCAACCAGACTACCCCTATAAAAGTGCGCAATTCTTTAAGAGTTCACCGAAGAATGACCGAGATCAAGTATGCACGAAACGAACATATTCCAAGGGCAGCTGAATAAGCGATTCTGCGCCGAAGCGCGAGAAAAGCAAGCGGTACACCGATGGGGATCGTTTTTTTATCGTGTTAGATTCGTTGTTGTCAAGCAAGGATTCTCAAAATGTTTTTTGCATTGCACCCAAGTTTCGTACTGATTACTTGTCGCAGACCGGTGACTGTCAAAAAAAATTTTTTTACGTTTTTTCTTGAGAGGTCACTGCCTACACACAACTCCGGGCGGGCCGTACACTCACAGCCGTTTGAATTCTCCCTTCGTGTGTCATGGCCATAACTGAGCGTACATCTTACCGGGCGCCGAGTTGATCTGGCTTGTTCGATGAACGTTCGGGATACGTACAATCGATATAGCTCCAACCGTAACTCGTTTGTAATTACGCCGGCCATACTCAGCGGGCGCTCAGCTCAGCTCTCGATATCTTCCGTCGAAGGGAAGTTCGTAGTAAAAGAGAGTCAGAGTCGACGCCACATTTTGCGGTCCTCGCATCTCATCCGATTTTTGAATTTTATAGATTTGCCATCACTTCCACCCAATTCTCTCGTATATTTCAATCTCTTGACTTTGTCCGACCGGGCCGTCTTCGCCCCCCTTCAACTCCGTCCATCTCCACTTCTGTGTTCCACACAACGAGCTTCCGTCAAACGGCAAAATGTGAAATATGCGCACGCCGCACGAAATAATTTGAAAGCGTTCTGTTTGGTGGCTTTTTTATTTTTTATCTCTCGGCTCACACACACACACACACATTTCCGCCTGAACGGTAATTTTTTTTGATACGGTGTCAAAAAGTGAAAAGACGCGCACCATTTTCTTTTCTCTTCCGTATCGTCGCTGACGGTAAACGCTGATGGTTATGATGCCGTAAGTTTGGAAGAAAGAATCTTTCCCGTCTTGTCTTGTTACGGTAAAATAACAAAGAACAAGCGTCCGATTTCTCTCACAGACGGCCACAGACAAACCACACGTGCCGAAGAAACGAAACGTCCGAAACCAAAAAAATGTTTGACGCGCGCACCTCTTCTGAACTTTTCGACCAAGAGTCGTTGGATCGAGTGACGAGCTTCTCAGCTGTCGCACCAATCGGTGAAGCGGGCGTTTGAATTCCCGTCCACATCGCGGTTCGGATATATTTTTACATATACCGACCATCGGAAATTTCGAAAACGGTTTTACCGAAGGAATGATATTTCACACACCGACAGCTCATCGAGTTCGTCTCCGTTCAACGGTTTTTTTTTTTAAGACTTTTTGATCGCATGGGGCTAAACTGGTTAGAGCAAAGCCGCGATCCAAGCAGTGAAAAAAAAACAAAGACAGTGCAAGCGCGATCGAACGGAATCGAAACTAAAATCATGTGAAGTGGCGGGCGGAAAGGAGCTCAGCTACGGTGGAAATGAAACTACAACTAACGCCGAACCGGACAACTTCCCATTCTGCGTCTTCGTTTCATTTCCCAAAGCTCCCCGTCGATACCAAAGTTTTTGCGTCGAAGCTACTAAAGAAATTTCGCGCTTTCCTTTTCGCCTCTTTCGCCTTCCCTTCGATATCTATCCAACCACCGGCTTCGACTTTATTTCTTTCACCCGTCTATTCGCCCGATAGTCGACGGTCGGCCATTCTTTGGTATCGGCCAGGCGGACTAACAAGAAGTAAGACTCGTTTGAAAAATTTGGACCGGGCTTTACAATCGCTGCTTGTCGTAATGTCGCAAATTTGAAAAAAATTTTCAATTCGAGAAACCAAACTATTCGACACTTCGAAAATTTTTGGGACTCTGAAAATTTTTCCGAGTTTAGGAATCGAGACCTCTTCTATACTAAGGAAAACCACTAATGTTCCGCCGCATAATGTCTCCGTTTTCCGGCTCATTTTTAGCGATTGGACGGGGACATTGCCCCATCCAACCGCCAGCCGACTTTCAGGAACCGTCGTTTTCAAAGTTGGGACTTAGAAAATTTTCGACGAGTGGGAATTTTTTACGGTCGCAAGTCATCACGACACGCCCGACCAACCCATTTGAGAGCCGCCACGCCTCGACGGTGTGACGGCTTTTTTTCGAATCGACGGGTCTCGCTCACTCCTCTCTCGCGCCGACCAGAGGCCGGGCGAGAGAGTCGTTGCCAAACACCGTCGTCGGAAATGGGAGAATTTGAGTGTGGAATTTTTTACGGTCGCGAGTCATCACGACACGCCCGACCAACCCACTTGAGAGCCGCCACGCCTCGACGGTGTGACGGCTTCTCTTTTCGAATCGACGGGTCTCGCTCACTCCTCTCTCGCGCCGACCAGTGGCCGGGCGAGAGAGTCGTTGCCAAACACCGTCGTCGGAAATCGAGAAATTTTCATTTCCATTTCCATTTTTTTTCATCGGCCTTTATACGTCCAAGTCCCGCCAACCACGTCACTACCACGTCGTCGGGACTTAGAAAAATTTTTCAATTTTTCGGACTTAGAAAATTTTTCAACTTTCTTTTTTTCGACAACCTCTTCCCTATATAGGAAAGTAGTGGATGTTCCGGGCAGTAACTGTACGAAAAAGTCGATTTCCGAATTTTTGCCGGACATTCACCTGAGCTCAGGCCGGGCCGCCCGCTCAACTGCCGCCCGGTCACCACCAAAAACCGGTCTTGGAAATTTTAGGACTTAGAAAATTTTTCAACTTTTTCTTTCTCGACAACCTCTTCCCTATATAGGAAAGTAGTGGATGTTCCGGGCAGTAACTGTACGAAAAAGTTGATTTCCGAAATTTTGCCGGGCTTTCACCAGAGCTCAGGCGGGGCTTACCATCACACCCGCCGACCGGTCACCACCAAAAACCGGTCTTGGAAATTTTAGGACTTAGAAATTTTTTCCAACTTTTTTTCTTTCGCTCTTTCTCTCTTTTTCAGCCGTCTTTGCTCGTCCCAGTGCCGCCTATAGCTTCACTATCCATCGTCGGGACTTAGAAAAATTTTTCAATTTTTCGGACTTAGAAAATTTTTTCAATTTTCATTTTCGACAACCTCTTCCCTATATAGGAAAGTAGTGGATGTTCCGGGCAGTAACTGTACGAAAAAGTTGATTTCCGAAATTTTGCCGGACATTCACCTGAGCTCAGGCCGGGCCGCCCGCTCAACTGCCGACCGGTCTCCACCAAAAACCGGTCTTGGAAATTTTAGGACTTAGAAATTTTTTCCAACTTTTTTTCTTTCGCTCTTTCTCTCTTTTTCAGCCGTCTTTGCTCGTCCCAGTGCCGCCTATAGCTTCACTATCCATCGTCGGGACTTAGAAAAATTTTTCAATTTTTCGGACTTAGAAAATTTTTTCAATTTTCATTTTCGACAA
>NW_025804912.1:0-5000 GCF_021234035.1 Daphnia pulicaria | reverse complement strand
TTAACCCCCTGAACGGTTTCACGCACTCTTGAACTCTCTCTTCAAAGTTCTTTTCAACTTTCCCTCGCGGTACTTGTTCGCTATCGGTCTCGTGGCGATATTTAGCCTTAGAAGGAGTTTACCTCCCGCTTAGGGCTGCACGCTCAAGCAACCCGACTCTTGGGAAGGGATCCGATGCACGGTCTCGGCTCGTCTTATCTACGGGCCTGACACCCTCTGTGGGTTGCTCGCCCCGTTCATGGAGACTTGGACGATAGATACCGGACAGACGCGCACGATCCTCCCGAACACCACATTCCTCGGCACCCGCTCAACCGGGCGCGAGGTTCGGTGCTGGGCTCATCCCTGTTCGCTCGCCGCTACTAAGGGAATCCTTGTTAGTTTCTTTTCCTCCGCTTACTGATATGCTTAAGTTCAGCGGGTAGTCTCATCTAAACTGAGGTCAGAATGAATTGTTTGTTTTCAAAAGGAGACAACACTTTATCTAGCTCGGCAGACTTTGGCGTTTTAAAGCCGGGAAAGATTGAATAATTGCCGGTTCAAATTTTTTTTTTTCGAAATAAAGCGAGTCTCTCGTTATTCGCAAAAATTAATTTACGAAAAGTGACAGGGCGTCCTGCGGCTTTTTGTATTGAAACAACGCGTCGTGCGCGAACCAAGCTTGCATAACGAGCGGTTAGAGTGAGTGATAATTCGCGGTGGTCGACACTTCGACACGCCCGGCGCACACACACAACTAAACTCGCGTTGAAGCGGTATATCGCGCACACGCAGCCGACACCTTGTTCGAGAAGATGTGTTTATTTCTAAAATTTTTTTTTGAGTTGGCTCAAAAATTTCCCATCTGTTTTGCCATCGAAAAAGGTTTCTTTTGAATAGAGAGGAAAAAAACAAAACAGGGCGAACCTTCTTTTATTTTTCCCCCTTTTTTGTATTTGAGGCATCGCGGACACTTAAGTCGCGCGGCACCCAGACGTTAGAGATTCGGGAGCTTTTATGCGGTCAGGCCGGGTGAAAAATAAATCTCGCCGCGACCCAACATGCAAAACCAAGACTGAAAAAATCTCTGTTCGTTCATCATTCGACCGACCCTCAGTCAGATGTGGCCCGAGCGAGAAGCTGGGCCGCCATTTACGTTCAAGATTTCGATGCTCCATGTGTTCTGCAGTTCGCATGGATTAGCGCACTTTGCTGCGCTCTTCATCGATCCACGAGCCTAGTGATCCACCGTTCAGGGTCGTATATAAAACGACATATTCGTTTTCTTCTCTCTTTTTCTCCAACCCGCCCAAGCAAATGAATGCGAGGGCGGAGAAAGAAAGCCAGAAAGAAAATGTTCCGATAAACACTCGTACTAGAATTTGGGTTTAGTGTGTTATTGTGATTTTGAATTCTTCCTACTTCATCGAGAGGGCGAAGGGCAAGCTTAAAAAACATTCGGTTTTCAACGGCATAGTGTCGGGCTTTGGAGTGTTAGTCTATACGACGCACACGCACGCAACCACGAGTATCTACGCCCGAAAAGAACGTCCAGAGTAAAGTCTCACACTTTCGTCCCCCACCGAGAATCAAAAAATCCCGAAGACGAAGAGAGAAACAAAAAAAAAACAATTTCGATTGGGCGTATCCGCTTTAAACCACCGCGCATCAGAGCGCCTGATACCCGTTCAAAATCTTGATGTTTTTTTTTTTTTTTTTCCGACTCTCCATCCACCGAGTTTTTATTTTTCAAAGTGTTTGATTTAGGGACTAAGACTTTATAAAATCTCCTTTATTGTTCCTTCGGTACTCGCGGCCCAGGCGGGCTATCGTATTCTTCACTCTACTAACGTCAACACTGTGAGCGCCGCTAAAGGTCGAATGAATCTATAGAGACATTCACCATCGAAGCAGGAAGAATTTGCTCACGGCCATAGACCAAATCGAAAGACTTTGTGTTTTTTTTTGAGCCGAGAGGAAAGAAAAATCAATTTGAAAAGGCGAATCCGCTTTAAACCACCGCGCATCAGAGCGCCTGATACCCGTTCAAAATAAATGATTTTCTTCCGTCAACCCACACATAGTTCATACGATGTCTTACGCCGAAAGACTTTTGATGGGGTTTTTTTTGTTTTGCAACTTTTAGTTGTTTCGTGCTCAACCAAAGCCATATGCGCAAAACATTTGTCTTGTTCGTTTATGATCCTTCCGCAGGTTCACCTACGGAAACCTTGTTACGACTTTTACTTCCTCTAAAGGATCAAGTTCGACCATCTTTCAGTCTCGCCGTTGGTAGGCACCGCACGGGCAGAGATTGCTCCCCACTCGACGGCACCCCGACAAGCCCGTCCGAAGGCCTCACTAAATCATTCAATCGGTAGTAGCGACGGGCGGTGTGTACAAAGGGCAGGGACGTAATCGACGCGGGCTAGTGACCCGCGCCTACTAGGGATTCCTGGTTCATGGGGATCATTGCAGTCCCCAATCCCAACCACGAAGGAGGTTCAGCGGTTACCCGGTCCTTTCGGACAGGGAGAGTGAAACACGCTGATTCCTTCAGTGTAGCGCGCGTGCGGCCCAGGACATCTAAGGGCATCACAGACCTGTTATTGCTCACTGTCACGCGGCTGGACGCCGCTTGTCCCTCTAAGAAGACTGCGTGACGGACGCGAGAGCAGAAGGTATCGCCGGGGATGACGACGACCGAATAACAATAGAGCCAGCCCCCGCGAGACATTCCCGACAAAGCCCCGCCATACCTCATCCGCCAGGCAACCAACCCGTGAAGGCCGTACACCCGACGAACAAAGCACAACGAAACCAAGCCGAGAGATTGCCTCACTAAAGGAACCAGTCCCACCGAGACCCGAATCGCCGCCACCTGATCCCGACGCCTCCGTACTCCCTTCGGTTTCAATTGATAAAACCCGTCACCTATTTAGCAGGCTAGAGTCTCGTTCGTTATCGGAATTAACCAGACAAATCGCTCCACCAACTAAGAACGGCCATGCACCACCACCCACCGAATCAAGAAAGAGCTCTCAATCTGTCAATCCTTCCAGTGTCCGGGCCTGGTGAGGTTTCCCGTGTTGAGTCAAATTAAGCCGCAGCTCCACTCCTGGTGGTGCCCTTCCGTCAATTCCTTTAAGTTTCAGCTTTGCAACCATACTTCCCCCGGAACCCAAAGACTTTGGTTTCCCGGAAGCTGCCCGTCGAGTCATTGGAGTAACTCCGACGGATTGCTGGTTGGCATCGTTTATGGTTAGAACTAGGGCGGTATCTGATCGCCTTCGAACCTCTAACTTTCGTTCTTGATCAAGGAAAACATTCTTGGCAAATGCCTTCGCTGTTGTTCGTCTTGCGGCGGTCCAAGAATTTCACCTCTGTCGCCGCAGTACGAATGCCCCCGTCCGTCTCTATTGACCATTACCTCGGGTCCAAAAGTAAAAGACCAGCAAAATCGGACCGAGGTCCTATTCCATCATTCCATGCTGCGATATTCAGGCGTTGGGATACACCTGCTTTGAGCACTCTAATTTGTTCAAAGTAAACGTTGCCGGCCGCCCGAGACACCCGGTGAAGGGCACCCCGAACGATTGACTGGGTGGAGCGAATCGAGTCAACTACGACCAAAATTTAAAAAAGAACCCGAAAGAACTTTCCAACTCTGGCCGCAGATACAACAACGACGCACCGACCACCACTCCGGCGATGTTGTCCGACCGTGAAGAGAGTCGGGCTTTGACACCCGGGCTCCCAGAGCGTGAAACGCAACACCCTTGATTCAGAGCGGCGCCGCCCGGCCGAAGACAGACATCCGACTACGAGCTTTTTAACCGCAACAACTTTAATATACGCTATTGGAGCTGGAGTTACCGCGGCTGCTGGCACCAGACTTGCCCTCCAATGGTTCCTCGTTAAAGGATTTAAAGTGTACTCATTCCAATCACGGGGCCTCGGAAGAGTCCCGTATCGTTATTTTTCGTCACTACCTCCCCGTGCCGGGAGTGGGTAATTTGCGCGCCTGCTGCCTTCCTTGGATGTGGTAGCCGTTTCTCAGGCTCCCTCTCCGGAATCGAACCCCGATTCCCCGTTACCCGTTGCAACCATGGTAGGCGCGTAACCTACCATCGACAGTTGATAAGGCAGACATTTGAAAGATACGTCGCCGGCGCGAAGGCCGTGCGATCGGCGTGAAGTTATCCAGAGTCACCAAAATTGGTACGGTGCGCGAGCCCGAAAGCCCGGCCCCGACTGGTTTTGATCTAATAAAAGCACCTCTTCTGCGAGCCCGAAAGCCCGCAGTCGAGGCTCGAGTGCATGTATTAGCTCTAGAATTACCACAGTTATCCAAGTAGGATGGAGTGGATCTAAGGAACCATAACTGATTTATTGAGCCATTCGCGGTTTCGCCGTCTAGCGGCTTGTACTTAGACATGCATGGCTTAATCTTTGAGACAAGCATATGCTACTGGCAGGATCAACCAGGTATTTCGTGTATGTTTGTTTGATATGCATCCGGCGAGTTGCGGGTTTTTATTTCGCCCACGCATCACCAAACACACACCAAATCAACACGTTTTTCGTTTTTTTTTCTTTTTCTTCGGAAACTAAAATTTTTGATCGCAACGCCTGGCGTGTCACAGCGAGTCCCAGTGAAGAGAAACACCGATCCGATCCGTTTGTTGGATTTTTTTCATTTCAATTTCCAAAGTCAAAGACCATTCAACGGTCTATGAGCCCAAAGTGAATCGGATTCATTCGACCGGTCTTGATATATTCATCAACTTTTTTTCCCGTATTACGGTTTTCGACGGTCATATGTGGCGTGCTGTATGCTCATAAGTCAAGCCTGCTTTACTAAGCTGACAAGCATACATCTTTTAAATTTTTGTGGGCTCAGAGTTTTATTTTTATTTTTCCACCGCCGAGGCACACTCTCGCATCACCCCGCACGACACACACACACACACACACCTCACCGCTCAACGGTCACACGAGGCAGAATTTTCCGCAAAGAC